>NC_044996.1:3026369-3290289 GCF_008728515.1 Papio anubis | reverse complement strand
CACTCCCACCAACAGTGGGAGTGTAAATTAGTTCAACCATTGTGGAAGACAGTGTGGCAATTCCTCAAGGATCTAGAACTAGAAATACCATTTGACCCAGCAATCCCATTACTGGGTATATACCCAAAGGATTATAAATCATGCTACTATAAAGACACATGTACCTGTATGTTTATTGTGGCACTGTTCACAAATACTTAGAACCAACCCAAATGTCCATCAGTGATAGACTGGGTAAAGAAAATGTGGCATATATATACCACAGAATACTATGCAGCCATAAAAAAGGATGAGTTCATGTCCTTTGCAGGAACATGGATGAAGCTGGAAACCATCATTCTCAGCAAACCAACACAAGAACAGAAAACCAAACACTGCATGTTCTCACTCATTAGTGGGAGTTGAACAATGAGAACACATGGACACAGGGAGGAGAACGTCACACACTGGGGCCTGTCAGGAGGTGGAGGGCTAGGGGAGGGATAGCATTTGGAGAAATACCTAATGTAGGTGACAGGTTGATGGGTGCAGCAAACCACCATGGCACATGTATATCTATGTAACAAAACTGCACGCTCTGCACATGTACTTCATACTTATAGTATAATTTTAAAAAAGAAAAGAAAAGAAAAAGAAAATAGATAGATGGTTTCCTGGAATTGTAGGTAGAAGAAAAGAATTGACTGCAAAGGGGCCCAAAAGAATCTGTTATGGTAAGGGAAATTTTCTCTATCCTTATTGTGGTGGCACTGGTGGTAGTGGTTACACAATCATATACATGTGTCAGAACTTAAACTGTACACTTACAAAGGGTAAGTTTTATTTTATGCTAATTATACATTAATAAATCTGACTAAAAAATAAAGTTGACTGGGACTAAATCTAATATGTAAGAATATTATCAATAAATTTACCAACCTTCATCAAAGCTTGCAAAAAGTCCTGAATAAATGCCAAGATATAACATATTCATAAATAGGAAATCTCTGTCAAAAGGATGTCAATTCTTCTTCAAATCATTCTAAAAATTCAATATAATTTCAAGAAAAAAAAACATTACTTTCTTGTAATTTGATAATTTCATTTTAAAATTAAGGTAAGTGAGGAAAGGACCAAAAATAAGATGATCCAGAAAAAGAAAGAAAAGTGGTGTGAGTGTGGATGAAGGCAGTGTACAGTAACTTGAATTTACAAATAAACAAATATCAAATTCATTATAAAGCATTTGTAAGTAAAACAACACAAATGTAGACAAATAGATTAATGAAACACAATAGAGAGCCAGAAATAGACTCAAACATGTATAAAAATTAGGCAATGTGGTGGAGTTTGCTTTCTAAACTAGTTGTGTATAAACAACATTTAAAACAAATAGTATTTTACATGGAAAAAAACTGCTTAATATTTTACATTACATACAAGAATAAAATCCAGATGGATTAAATAACTAAATGTAAAGAAAATTTCTTGAACTCTTCAACAAAATTTTGGAGGACATTTTTTATGATCACAGTATCAGTTATATCTCTTAAAGCATGACACAAAAAGCACAATTCATGGAGGAAAAGATTGATAAACCTGACATGAAAATTTAAAACTTCTGTAATGATAAAGGACCCCATAAACAAAATAGAAAGCGAAGTAACATTATAGAAGCAGATATATGATATGTATATCTCAAAAATAATTAGTATCCAGAATATATAAATAAGTCTTACAAATCAGTAAGAAGAAGCAACTGAATAGAAAATTAAGCAAATGTGGGTGGCCCTGAGTGTCATGTTTGGAGGGATGTGGAGAGGAATGAAACAGGGGCTAGACACAAAGAAAGTTAAAGGTTATATATAATGTTTTATTTCTTTTATTTAAACATATCAGAAACCAAAACGACAAAATGCTAACAGTTGTTCACTCTAGTAGTATATATGTGGTTACTTGTTCATTGTTTTGAAAGACTCTCTGAGTTTCCCTTAAACTTCCAAAATAAAAAAAGGGAAAAAAAAAACAAGAAAATAACTTGTAAACTATAAATTTATAATAATAAACTTGAGCAAAGTAAAAAAAAAAAGAAGTTAAAATTATAAATACTAATTTTCTGCATAATCAATTAGCAGAAATAATGGTAGAAAGATTCCCTTCACAAAATTAAGAGCATAAAATAAATGTTACTGCTATCCATTCTATACAGATAAATCTAGGCTTAGAGAGGCTACACAGCTAGTAAGTAGAAGAGCTGAGGTAATAAAAATTATTTTAAAGCTACAACAATATTTAAACTTTGTAACTAGGACAAGAAGAGACAGACTAAAAGAAATGAAGAATAGATAAATTCCAAACAGTATCTACTATATATATTACAATTTGTATATATTGCAGATCAGTGTTAATGAATGAATTATTCAGTGTTTGGTGCTATGAAACAATTGGCAGGGAAAACAATTTAGAAAATTACCTCACACCACACAGCAAAATAAATTTCAGAGGGATTAAACATAAGCAATAAAAACTAAAACAAAATTCATGTAAGCACTTATCCAATTTTGAATGAGGAAGAAATTCTTAAACACGAATTCATCAGAAGAAATTACAAATGAAAAGATAAATATAATTACATAAAATTAAGATTAGTATGCATAAAAGTCTATTTAAAATGTAAACTTTTAAATTTAAACGTTTAAAATGTAAGTGGGAGAATATTTTCCCTACATTTGACAGAAAAAGGTCTAATGGGTCAACTAAATATACATTGCCCATAAAAATTGTAAAAAATGTAAGTTCTTAATGGAACATGTACAAAGATCAAAAATAGATGTTCATAGAAATGAAACAAAATTGATCAAAAAAGTATTCAATCTCATTATAATAAAAGAAACACATATTAAAACAGTAAGGTACCATTTTATCCCTATCATATTGGTAAATATTTTAAAAGAATGACAATAGCCAGCACTGTCATAAGTGTATGAGCAGTAATAAACAATCTTATATAGTGGAACACCTTCACATATATATGAAGAGCCTTTAAAAAATTAGTATCTTCAGACCCAATAATGCCTTTCATAAAAACTCATCTTAATAATTCATTCAACAAACATTTACTAAGTATCCACAATATGTCAGACCTTATTGTAGGTTCTAGGGGATATAAGGGTGAAGAAAATGGAGAAAAAAATGCCCGTGCTTGAGGGACTTACACCCTAAAACAGGAATCCAGACAAATAGATGTAATGTATCCAGTCTATTAGGTGATGACACAAGCCAAAGGTTTAAAAAAGTAAAGCAAGAAAGGGGAAGAGTAAGTGTTGGAAAAGATGGGTTTGCATTTTTATGTGAGATCGTTTAGAATTCAAATGTGACATTTGAATAAAGATCTAAAAAGGTGAGGTTCAAAGAAGCAAAAATAATTTAAATGATCAATATGTGATCTGTCATACAATTATAGTAGAAATTGAAAACTGAAAAGTATGCAGCTATTAAAAATTGTTTGAAGGCTGCTGAACGATGTGGGGAAATGCTCACAATATAATACCAATGAAAAAGTCAGATCAAAAGACTGGATTAAGAAAATGTGGCACATATACACCATGGAATACTATGCAGCCATAAAAAAGGATGAGTTCCTGTCCTTTGTAGGGACGTGGATGAAGCTGGAAACCATCATTCTCAGCAAACTATCGCAAGGACAAAAATACCAAACACCTCATGTTCTCACTCATAGGTGGGAATTGAACAATGAGAACACTTGGACACGGAAGGGGAACATCACAGATTCCTTTTCATATTATCTCTGTATATATCCTATCAGTGTATCTCTCTGGAGAACCCTGATTACAACAATGACATTATAGAATAATCATGTAATATAGAATGAGGCAAACTTGAGTTTGACCTTGAACCTTGCCTCATTTTAGCTGTACCATAAGTTATGTATCTTCCGGGAGTCTTGGTTTCTTCATGTATAACATGAGTAAAATAATATTTACTTGACTGGTTTGCACCAAGAAACAAACAGGATAATATGTGCCAGGCACCTGGCACATCATAAAGTGCTCAACAAATGCACAGTAGATGCTGTCAGTGCCTGCCCTCAACTAGATCTCCTCACCCCTACCATTTCAGTGCACTCCAACCCAACTCCCAACCACCAGCATATGCATTTCCTTGCCTTTCTCCTCCTGCTGCAGCCTGCTTTCCCACCAAGAAGGCAGGCCTGAAATGCCAGGGAACAAATGCTCCCTGGGAGCAGCCCTTGGCAACTAACTATAAGGGCCAGTATGTAAAGACTCTGCTCCCTCGATGCCTGAGTGGGATGGCTTTGAGCTGTATGGTTTACACTGTTCCCAGAGGTTCTCCACTGGGACTAAGCACCAGTCCTCCACACTGATGGCTGGCTTGTGAAATGCCCTTTCTTGGCTGTGTTGCTTCTCTGTCACTCTTCTTCATGCTTCTCCCCATGATCCCTCTTTACCTCCTAAACTACAATAGTCCTCCTTATGGAGATATGTTCTGAGAACCTCAGTGGATGCCTGAAACTGCAAATAGTACCAAACCCTATATATACTGTATTTTTTCCTATACAGACATATCTATAATTAGGCACAATAAGAGATTAACAACAATTACTTCTAATAAAATAAAACAATTATAACAATAAAAAAAAGAAAAAGGTCAAAAATAGTACATATAAGATGTGATTCCAATTACATAAACACAGAAACACATCTGAAAGGAAATACAGCAAGTTATCTCTGGACTAGGGATTTAGAGGTGATTTTTTTTTAAAAAAAAGTCTCCTCATTTTCAAAATTTTCTGTAATGAGGTTGTTTTACTTTTATAATCAGGAAAAAACAATTTAATGGTAGATATTACAATCTTAAGGTATATTAGAAAATATACACAATTTTTTAAATGGAAGTGCTAGCCATTCATGCTTAAAGTACTGGGTCCCATTTTGGACATCATACATTAAGAGGGATACTGAAGATGGAAGTGTCTACTGTAGAAATTTCTCAAAATATGTATCACATAAGCTCAAGAACTAGCAATATATAGACTGAAGAAAAGATGAGAAGAACAACAACAATGGTTAAACATTTGAATGGCCATTATGAAGAAGGGGAACAGCAATTATACAGTATTGCTGTTGCTCCAAGGTGCAAGACCAATAGGTTGAATTCAGAAGACAGATTGCAGGTCAGTATGAAGAATAACTTGCTAACAACCAAGCTGTCTATTATCTGGTGGTGTTAAGCAACCTTTCCTGAAACCATTCACACTGAAAATAGATGACCATATGTACTGGGTGATAAGACTGCCATTACATGATTGTTAAGGGCCCTGCCATTTCTGAGCTCCTCTTGTACTATTTTGAAAAGAGCTTTTATACTATGGTCACTTACATAATTCCATCTCCATCCACCTCCCCTTCCCTTCAAAAATATATATAATACTTGCGTTTTTTAAAAAATCAGTTTTTAAAGAGAAAAGTACCCTTCAAAATATATGTCCTGGAGATTTTTATTCCCCCTTCTGTGTATATTCAGCAGACATATTTTGTGCAGACATCAATATGTTTAAAATCATGCTTTTAAGTATAAAAATGCTTTTATATTACCAACCAGTGTTTCCCTTCACATATATCTTCCCCCCAGGAAGAGACTACCTGGACCATTACATTTCAGAATGAGATAATCACCTTGCACGTATTTTTTTGTTTTTGTTTTTGTTTTTTTGGGGGAGGGGGGACGGAGTCTCGCTCTGTCACCCAGACTGGAGTGCAGAGGCGCAATCTCGGCTCACTGCAAGCTCCGCCTCCTGGGTTCACGCCATTCTCCTGCCACAGCCTCCCGAGTAGCTGGGACTACTGGCGCCCGCCAGCACACCTGGCTAATTTTTTGTATTTTTAGTAGAGACGGGGTTTCACCGTGTTAGCCAGGGTGGTCTCGATCTTTTGACCTCGTGATCCTCCCGCCTCGGCCTCCCAAAGTGCTAGGAATACAGGCGTGAGCCACTGCGCTCGGCCACCTTGCACGTATTTAACAGTATCATGCCCCATCTTATTCTCAGTGACTTTAGTTTATTTCAAACCAGCAGTAATAGAAATATCACCTAATATCCAACTTTACTATATATTTTACAATATAGTCAGTTCTTTCCTTAACTTTGAGGACAGTTCACAATTTCGGTCACCTCAGGAATAAAACAAGGAAGGTGCATTTCAACGACCTCTTCTAAAGTCTGTGAATACTTTCACCAAAATTATCAACCTTCAGAATTCTGTATAAAGTTATTAGTGTCGCTTATATAAGTGACTGAACCTGAGCTACCTGCACAGAACCGTGATAACACAATATAGAGCAGAACATGAACTATAGAATCTCACAGCTTGGAGGGTCTTTGTAAATATCTTAATAGATTCATGTCAGTCACCCTGTTCAAAACCCTTTTCCAAACCTCCCCCCACATTATTTTACAGATATGGAAACAGGCTCAAACAAGACAAGTGATATGTCAAAACAAACCAAGTATCCAAGTCAGGACTAGGCTATCAGAAATCCCATTTTAAGAGGGATTTTTAATATCAAATTCTTCATACTTTTTATCAAGTGCCTCTTCCTATAAATTGCTGAATTGAGAGAGTTGGAGGACCTGGGAAAGGCACTGGGTCTTTGTGAGTTTCAGTTAAGCCACACGACATATAACCTAGTTTTTAAGTAAGTCACTGCTCCTGTGGACATGAGCCTGGAGGGACCCTTCCCTTCCCTTACTGTTGCAGCACAATCATCTGCCGTACATTTGCAAAATGGGTATGCATCATCCAGCTGAAGTGTTGGTAAGCACTGTGACCATCAGAGTGGGAAGGACTGTTATAAACCAGATATCATTTATCACTACTCAACTCTGTTGTGAAGTTTAATAATGGTGACCACACCTTTCTTCTTGAAGTGGTACATTTTCCTCTACATATGAATCACAATTTATGACTATGTAGTTCAGTAGTTTGTCAAATAATGTCTATCTCACTACCTAAACCATGAGCCCAGGATGGCAACAACTTTGTCTGTTTTGCTCACCATTATATTCTCCATGCCTAGTAAATGGTATGTATGCAATAAATAAATTAGAAGGTGCCTCTCCTCTCTTAGCACCTTCAAAACATACTCTTCTAATTTTCCTTCCATATCTCTGACTTTTTCTCCTTTGTAGCCTTCACATAAGGGTCATCGTTTTCCCCCATATCCTAAAAAAAAAAAAAAAAAAAAAAAAAAAAAACGCATTCTTCAAAGTACCACCCCTGAATCTCTTTTATTCTATTTCAAGTATTGAGAGGCAATGACTCTCAAATCACTCTCTCCAATTGACTTCTTTCCAGAGTTCCGATCCCATATTTTCAAATGTGCTCAGTACCTTTTACTGGGCTACAACAATATTACTACTTGTGTGGCCCCAGGCAAATCAAGTCACTCTCCCTGTCAAGATGGGTTTGCTCATCCCTAAAATGAGGGAGTTGCATCTCTTTTACATACAAAGTTCTAATTCTCCCATCTAGCATTCAATATGATTTATAGTCAAGCCCTCCACCTATCTTGCCAAACACATCTCACGTAAGTATTTCTGCATACACTTTACTCCAACACAACTAGCCTCTGAATAGAATACCTTTTCCATCCCCTAATTCTGCATACTCAAAGTTTGTCTAATCTTCAAAGCTCATTTCAAATGCCACTTCCAGGAAGGTGTCTTTGATCTCCTTAAAGCCCTTTGCTTCCCTTTTATGGGTGTAGATCTCATCTCCTAATACTATAGTTGTTTGTATACTTCTTCTCTTTCCTACTTGACTGTGTCATCTTGGAGGTCAGAGGCTATTCCTAAATAACCCTGTATCTCCCACATTACCTTTGGTTCATCGTAGGTACTTATAACCTCATACTGAACAGATTCCATTAAGCCATGTCAGTTACCCTGCTCAAAGCCCTTTAATCAGTCCCACTCTTTCTAGAATAAAGACTAACAGCCTTATAATGGTCCACTCCAGCAATCCCTTCAAAATAAAATTGAGATACCAAGTAACTTTCTGAAGTAGTCAAGTTGGATTTCTATCCACTCTAAGAAATTTTTTAAATGGGATGAATCCTGTTTCCCCAATACAGAAGAAAGCCCAAATTACCTTTCCTTTATTGAATGTATGGCCCCACAACTAATGTCTAATGGTTCATTCATTTACTTAAAAAACATCTGTTAAGCACCTACTCTATGTCATACACTAGGCTAAAGGCTAACGGTATAATAAACTGAACTGATACAGCCCCTCACCCACTTGGAATACATAACTGAAAGTATAATTTATATAAACTCTAAGGAAATTAAGAGTTTTAAGAAAAAACAAACATTTTATCTGTCACAACACATAAACAATGCAACTTTGTGTAAATGTTGAATTCTTCATTAAAGGAGATATTTAACTGTAGAGTAAAAGATCATCAAGAGGTGATTTAGAAATTAAAGCTGGGTGTAATTTGGGCCTCTTAAATTAGGTGGGCAGATAGCCTAGACCAGTGCACTCAAAATGTAGCCCGCCAATCAGTGCCTGTCTGTGAACTTTTATTACCAGACTGTAATGACCAAAGTACAGAAGTACTTAGAAAATATTGCACTTAGAAAATATTACTTAGTACTTAGAAAATATTACTTAGAAATATTACTTAGAAATGTTACTTAGAAAATAGTACTTAGAAAATATTACACTTAGAAAATATTACAGCAATTTGAAAAAATCATTTTATGTTTGTAGAATCTAATAATACAAATGTGGGCTTATCTTTCGTATGTCTTTTCTTTCATTTTCTAGCAATTCATGGTTAATTTATTTTATTAAATTAACAGTCTTCTGTGATGGATTAGGAAAAGACAAACAACAACAATAACAACAAAAAACATTTTCCTTCACTAGGGGAGTTTGACCAGTACTCTACTAGAGCTTTGCTACTTGAAGTGTGGTCAGTGGAACAGCAGTTTCAGGATCACCTAATATCTTGTTAAAATGCAAAATCCAAGGCCCCTGCCATAGACTCTCTGAATCACAATTTGCATTTTGAAAAGATTCCCAGGAGATATTTTTACACATTAAAGTTTGAGAAACACTGGCCTAACGATTTCTGAAGCCTCTCATAACTCTGAAATCTTATAATTTACTTTAGATAAAGAATTTCAGAGTTGAAAGACCCTTAGAGATACAGTCCACTTCAACATCTTATAGATGGAAAAACTGAGGCACATGCAGGGGAAGTCATATGTCCAAGATAATTGGCAAATCATCAGAGCTAGGAATGGAACCCAAATTTGCTAACAGCCAAGTCAGTGTTCCATTCTAGCAACCACATACTCACCCCTTTCCACCCAGTCCCTCTGTATTGTATCCCCTCAATGATGTAATTATTCCTGAGGTGTTTTCTGATAAAATAGTTTATTCTTCTACCTTCTGTATACTGTATGAACCTTGAACTACCACTACTTCAAATGTGCTTTTCTTTATTAAATTAGAAAATTTCATAATTTTCTTTACGAAAATTCCTGCCACTCAAATCTTCCCACATGCCTATTGTCTGGATGCCATATAGACATTCTGGGGGCTTTAGAAGGACCAGTACTAACCAATTTCTGGTCTTTAGGAATATGAAAGCGACCTTCCTTGCTCCCAACAGTCCAGTTGACACCAGATATCAAACTCATCCAAGGAAGAGAACATACACTATCAGGGCTGTTTTGGAAAACTCCATAGGGTCAATTTGTGGCTAACAAACAAGTGGGCTATTAGGCCATATTAAAAATAGTCTAGGCCCCGCGTGGTGGCTCACGCCTGTAATCCCAGCACTTTGGGAGGCCAAGGCGGGCAGATCACGAGGTCAGGAGATCAGGACCATGGCGAAACCCCGTCTCTACTAAAAATACAAAAAATTAGCCAGGCGCAGTGGTGAGCACCTATAGTCCCGTCTATTCGGGAGGCTGAGGCAGGAGAATGGCGTGAACCCGGGAGGCGGAGCTTGCACAAGCTGAGATCCGGCCACTGCGCTCCAGCCTGGGTGACAGAGCAAGACTCCATCTCAAAAAAAAAAAAAAAAAAGAATAGTACAATTTCCAGCATAAAGTAAATGATAATCCTTTACTCTGTGGTCTTATTGGATCCAAGAGTTAAGAGGGAGGCATGATTGCTGTCTTCAACTAACTGAAGAACTATTATTAAGAAAAAGCAAATTTGTTCCAGACAGTCCCAAAGAACCAATGAATATAAGTTACTGGTAAACAGATTTTGGCTTATAATGGGGAATACTTTCTGACAATCACAGTTGCACAATGACACAAAGAGCCACGTAATGAGCTCTCTATCACTGCAGGGAGTTCAAATAGAAATCAGTCAACAAATTGGATGCTTAGGATAAATTCAAGAACCGAGTAGAGAAATAAAGCTTAATGACTGACCTTTTGGGCTCCCTCCAGTTCCAAGGTTTTAGTATTCTAAAATTTTCAGCACAGAATAACTCCAAATGCTCAGGAAATTAGAATAAGGTCTGTTTTTTAAAGGCGCAGTTTGGAGCATGTTGGGTGGATGAGGCTATAAAAAGTGAAGTACTATTTTCAAGGAAAGCAAGCTGACCAATGAAAGTCTTTCGTGCAGCCCCTTCCAGAAATCCAGGTGAAGCCTGGCTCCAGGCTAAGTTCCTGTTACTCTACACAAAAGCTAGGCCACTACTTTCCAAAAAATCTTGCCAAGCCACACTGTACCTATTGTATCTACACTTGCCTAACAAAGGTGCATAATTCTCCCCAAGAAGGCAGTAGTGCTTCATGGTTATGACCATGGATTCTGGAACCAGGTTGCCAGTGTTTTAATTTCCAACTGGGACATTTAATTGCTCTGCAATCTTGGACAAGTTACTTAACCTCTCTGTGCCTCAGTTTTGTCAGTAAACCAAAGATAATAATAGTGTCTGTTATTCAATGCACTATTCTGCCACAATAATTTAATGAAGTAATATACACTAAACAGTCCAGAATTCAAAATATACTACACACTCAATAATGTTAGCAATTAGTATTAGGAATGTCATAATTACTACCATAGGCACAGCAGTGTCACTCACTTAGAAAGCTCCCATCAAACAATTAGATCCCTTCCCCTACCAGTTCAGAGGGGCTATACTACAAGAGCCTCAATCAGTCTTTGCATAGCTCCAGACAACCAGAACTTGCTGACTCTCCATAAGCCAAACTATTCATGCTAGTAATCCTACCTCATCACCCTGCTTTTCATCAATCCAACAGCCACCCTTCCCCCAGTCCTCTTGCCCATGCCACCCGCAGCCACAGTCAGAGGAGCAGTAAACTGGGAGGCCAGTTCCAGACAAACCATCAGGTGTTTCCTCCCTTCCAAGGACACAGCTGGACTTAACATGATGCCTATGAGTGGGATGGGGTGGGGTATCTGAATCTCTGATCTAGGATGTCAACTCAACTACCTGGAATTGAGGGTGGGCAAGCAATGGAGCTTCTCTCAGGGAAACAAGGCAAACCTCCCAAGTTTGTGGAGGAAGTCAGGCCCAACCCCACAGCGAGCCCCTTAAAGGAAGGGGGGAGGGCTCAATCTGCTTTAAAGGAAGCAGGTATTTACAACTTTCTACTCACTTGCATGTGGGGGAGGTAATGGGGAGATGGGGAAAGAGGCTGCAAGGTACCCTCCTTCTTTATTTCCAGCAGTGAGAAGCAGCTGCGGAGAAAGAGTTAAAGAAGGGAGAAAGCTCCAGCCATTACTCCATCCCTGGTGCCTAGAGCTGTCTGGGGGGTCATGACAGTGCTGTCTGCTTTGGCTAGGGGCCACTCCGTGGCTTTCTGCAGCAGCTGCTGGGGCCCCCCAAGCAATTTGCAAGGTCAGTGCTGACCTGCTTCCAAAGAGGAACAAAACAATTCACTGACAATGAAGCAAATCACGCACATACCACATCGCAACCCCCCTTCCTCAAATCGGGTTTTACCTCAGTGTCTCCCTGCTCAGATGCCGCCTCTGGGCTTCCACCAGCCCCACTGGGGAACCCAGGATAGCATCACAGCTGCAGAGCATGCCTCGCCTCCCGGCCAACCCAAGGAGACTCTCAGTACGGGGGAGAGATGCTATCGCTAAAAGAGACCTGAGCTTGGGGGAGGGGGAAGAAGGAACATCAATGTTTCTTACCGAGCTCTACAGTCTGAGCGGAGAGGAGAGAAGGATGAATGAACTGAAACAAGTTGGAGGTTGAGCCCTGACAGAGCTCGGCTTCTGGCTTCTTCTTCTCTCTCTGGGTCTCTCTCCTGGTCCCTCTCTCGGTCTGTCTCTCTGGTTTGCTCGCTAGCTTGCGCGCGCTCGCTCTCTCTCTCTCTCTCTCTCTCTCTCTCTCTCTCTCTCAATCTGCCTCCCTCCCTCTCTGTCAGTTTCTCCCTCCCCTCCTCCCCTCCCCTTGTCCCCTCCCCCTTTGCTGGCTTTAGGTTCACCACTGGTGCTTAGCACGCGGCTGTGCTGGGGCTGTGAATACAGCACTTGCAAGGCTTTAGATGTGGTTGTTTTACGAAATACTAAAGTAGTATTTTATTCCTTAAAGCATCCAACAGAGAAATAGAGGGAAGCCCAGAGAGAAAGGGAGGAGCAGAGGAAGCAAAGGGAAGAGAAAGAGAGCAAAAGGGTAAGAGAGAATAGGAGGATAAAGGAAGTATGGGTTACTGTAGCTGATGTGTGATGCTTACTTGCTGCTCCAAGATTGAAGAGAGCTTCCTCTTTTTTCTCTCTGTCTCCCTTACATCCCTATGGGCGTGCCTTCTAACCCAGGCTCCAAATAAAGGTTTGACAATCCTGTCTGTTCAGATTCCATCTCTGGGGGCAATAATGAGCTAGAAAAATGTACATCAAAGGGGTTGTCATTCATACTCCACTAAGAAGAAAGAGTTCTGCCACATTGATCCCCTATTGACCTAACTTCCACCCCCACCCTCAACCAAGTAGAAGTGCAGACCCAATTCAAAACTGTCAGCTCTAGCTTCCCTGTAGGCAAGACAGACAAGCAGCAGAACCACAATGCTTTCTTTTCAAAAATTCCAAAGGGAATATAGATGTATGTAATTGTGTGAGCCTATACATGAGTTTGCACAAGGGCTAAGATGGGGAAAAGGAGAATTATTGACTCAAAGTATAAAAGAATTATATTCCCATTGGGTCAAAAGAAAAAAAGCAACCTAGGCAAAGCACAGTAACAATGTAGCGTAGGGTGGGAAAAGACCTAGGCTAAAAATAAAATAAAGGAACTTGAGTTTGAGTTCTGCCTCTGAAAATTGCTGTGTTGCTTTCAACGAGCTCTTCAGTCTGGCCCTCAATATCCTCAATGACCAAATGAGTGGTAATGGAAATAAATGATCTTAAAAGACCCTTCCAGAACTAACAGTCTAGGAATCTAAAGACAGGAAAATTCCAGGTGAAGGAGAAGTTGGCCCTTAGAAAATAAAAAATAAACTACCAAATTTCAAAAGTTCTCCAAAGGTGAATCCCCAAATGGGACTCCAAATCACATTTATTCAACATTCCACCTTTCGTGTTTCAGGGATAATACCAATATAAGCACATGAGTAAAGAGCTGTTCCTATCAAAGAATTCAGCATCTGCTTACATATAATGATTAGTATAAAAGTTGTCTTAGTCAAACTCCTCATGTTGTGATTTCTAGTCCTTTTAGAAAAATTCAGAGGGCATCTAATTGAAAGTGAGTTATATAGTGTGTTTAAGTATACTAGTGTCAATATATATACAGTGACTGGGGCATAATAGGCATTTACAATGTTGCCTATAGTGTGCCATTTCTATTTAAACTACTATCCTGTTGGGGTTTTTTTTTTGCCAAATTTCTAATGCTCTCTACTCCTGCCAGATGAAGTGCATGTGCTACACACCTATACATCTTCAAAAGCATGTGTCCATACATTGAGTAGAAGACAGATGGGTACTTGTAAGCTTAGAGTCACTGAGCTAAAGGGACCCATAAAGATAACCATGTCATTGTACAGAAAAGAAATTAGACTAAATAGAAAATATAACTCACACAAGGTCATAATGAGTCAGTGGCAGAGTCAAGGTCAGTACTCAGATTGCTGACTGCAGGTACAGTATTTTTGTCTATAAAATTAACATGTAACTTGCACATAAAGCAAGTGTGTATGTGGGAAAAAAGCTATAAATACTTTTTCCTGCATAGATACCCATTTTTATGTGTAGGCTTGTTTGCATAAATGTCCATTGGGTTTAATAGATTAGTATACTGGCAAAAAGAAATATTATGAACTGGCATAAGGTTGCTGTATTAGTTTTCTAGGGCTGCCATAACAAATTACCATAAATTCAGTAGCTTAAAACAACAGAAATTTATTGTCTCACAGTTCTGAAGGCCGGAAGTCTAAAATTGAGATGCTGGCAGGGCCAAACTGCTCCAAAAGTTCTAGAGAATGATTTCTTGTCTCTTCCAACTTCTGGTGGTTTCCGGTATTCCTTGGCTTATCACTGAATCTCTGCCTCGGTCTTCAAATGGTCTTCTTCTCTGATTTCTGTGTGCCCAAATCTCCCTCTTTTTTCTTATAAAGACACCAGTCATTGGATTTAAAGTCCACCCTAAATCCAGAATGATTTCATCTCAAGATCTTTAACTAATTCCTTTTGCAAAGACCATACCATTGAAATAAGGTCACATCCTGAGGTTCTAGATGAACATGAATTTTGGGGGACACTATTCAATCTACTATAATTGATAACTTTTCATCTAATAAAGATACCAAACAAACAAATAAACCATCTGGGTGCCATCATTTTTTTAAAGAAAAGATATTTTAATACAAGTACGTTGGATTAAGACACTCTCTGAACAACAACAACAAAAAAAACCCTCTTCTCTGAATCATACAATTATAGCTGTATGAAAACCTTACAGTAGTTTCATAATTTTCCCACTTGACTGCAAACCAAAAAAACAAAAAAAAAATCCTTTATTAGGAAAACTTCTGACAATGGTGAAGAAGCTTCTATCAGACCAACCCTGATGCAGATAACAATAATAAACAGTGGACCAAATATATAATACAACAAATTAAATGCACTGGAAAGCAATCCATCAACAGGCAAAAATTGAAAGGGAATTAATACTTGAAAGGAGAAAACAATACTAAGTGGGTTTTTCCTTTTCTGGTAATTTTTGCCTGATGGCAGCCCCCAGGCCAAAGCAGTGAATAAACTCTAGAGAAACTAGAATCAATGTTGCAACTGTTAAATGTTTAACAACTGGATCTTGAGGAAAATAAATAAAAAACAAATTCATAGTATTTGCCATTTTCCATGGTGTAAATACTTCTACCATGGACGATTCCATGAACATGGAGTTGAATAGAGATATACACAGTAGGCATTCACAAACCAGCGTCAGCCAACTCCCACATACAACTGCTTGCAGTCCAAGTGGCTGAAAGAACCAGAGGACAGAATTCAGGATGACCACTGTAGTTGAAAAGCCATGAGAGAAATTCAGTAATTTAAAATACTAGGGAGAGGAAGCCCCAAATTCTGTGTATAAACTACCCAGCTGTCTGGTGAAACCATGAAATATTTATGTGGGGACAGATTCCAAAAAGCCTAAATAAAGCCGAAAGAATTAAACAGAGTTTTCAGGTCTGCCAATGAGGGAAATTTTGGAGTTTCACTTCTGCCACATTAACTGTCTAGTAAAACAAACAAAATCAATGCTCTAGAGAAAAAAATAAAGGTATCCTACAATATATAATTCACAATATTCAGGGTACACTCAAAAATTACTACTAAAGCAAAGAGATAGGAAAATATTACTCATACCCAAGGAAAAAAAAAAATAGAGACCAGCCCTAAGGTAAACCAGATGTTTGAATTAGGAGAAAGAATTTTAAATCACGTATCATAATTACACTAAGGGAAATAAAGAAAAACACATATGTAATAAATTAACAAATAGGAAGTCAGAGTACCTGAAGTAAAATTCAGTGAGTGGGCGTAACAGCAGGTTGAAAATGGCAGAAGAAAGAGTAGTTTCACTGGAAGAAAAATCTAGTGATATTATCTAATCTGAAGTACAGATTCGAGAGAGAAAAGATTGAAAAAGGGCAGAGTGTTAGAAATACATAGGATAATATCAAAGTTATAAACATAATTGGAGTCCCAGATGGCAAACAATGAGAGAAGAGGAAGAAAAAAAATTTGATACAAAAGCCTAACCACAAGACAATATCCCTGATAATTATTGATGGAAAAATCCTCAACAAAACATTAGCAAACCAAATTCAACAATACACTAAAAAGATCATTCATCATGACCAAGTGGGATTTATCCCTGGGATGCAAGGATGGTTCAACATACACAAATCAATCAAAGGGATACATCATAACAACAGAATGAAGAACAAAAATCATATGATCATTTCAATAGATGCTGAGAAAACATTTGATAAAATTCAACATCCCTTCATGATAAAAATCATAAAAACTCAGGAGGCTGAGTCAGGAGAATGGTGTGAACCCAAGAGGTGGAGCTTGCAGCGAGCCGAGATCGTGCCACTGCACTCCAGCCTGGGCGACAGAGCAAGACTGCATCTCAAAAAAAAAAAAAAAAAAAACTGGGTGTAGAAGGAACATACCTCAACATAATAGAAACCATATATAGCAGACCTACAGCTAATATGACACTGAATGGGGAAAAACTGAAAGCCTTTCCTCTAAGATCTGGAACACAAGGATACCCACATTCACCACTGTTATTCAACATAGTACTGGATGACTTAGCTAGAGCAATCAGGCAAAAGAAAGATATAAAGGGCATCCACATTGAAAAGCAGGAAGTCAAATTATCCTTCCTTGCAGATACGATCTTATATTTGGAAAAACCTAAAGACTCCACAAGCACAGGAAATCAAAGCAAAAATGGACAAATGAGATCACATCAAATTACAAAGTTTTTGCCCAGAAAAGGAAGCAATCAATAATGTGAAGAGACAACCCACAGAATGGGAGAAAATATTTGTAAACTACCCGTCTGACAAGGGATTAATAACTAGAATATATAAGGAGTTAAAACAACTCTATAGAAAAAAATCTAAAAATCTGATTCACTAGATAGACATTTCTTACAATAAAACAAATGGCAAACAGGCATATGAAAAGGTGCTCAACAACACTGGTCATCAGGGAAATGCAAATCAAAACTACAATGAGATACCATCTCACCCCAGTTAAAATGGCCTATATAAAAAGGATAGGCAATAACAAATGTGGGCGAGGATGTGGAGAAAAGGGAACCTTTGTACACTGTTGGTGGGAATGTAAATTAGTACAATCACTATGAAAAACAGTTTGGAGGTTCCTCAAAAAACTAAAAATACAGCTACCTCATATGGTATCCAGCAATCTCACTGCCAGGTTTATACCCAAAAGGAAGGATATCAGTATATCAAAGAGATATCTTCACTCTCTGGTACTGCAGCATTATTCACAGCCAAGATTTAGAAGGTACCTAAGTGTTCATCAGCAAATGAATAAAGAAAATGTGGTACATATACACAATGGAATGCTATTCAGGCATAAAAAAGAATGAGATCCTGTAATTTGCAACAACATGTATTAAACTGGAGGTCATTGTGTTAAGTGAAATAAGCCAGGCACAGAAGATAAACTTTGCATATTCTCACTTACTTGTGGGAGCTGAAAATCAAAACAATTGAACCCATGGAGATAGAGAGTAGAAGGATGATTACCAGAGGCTGGGAAGGGTAGTGGGGAGGGATGGTTAATGGGTAGAAAAAAATAGAATGAATGAATAAGGCCTAATATATAATAGCACAACAGGGAGGCTATAATCAATAATAATTTAAGTATACATCCAGAAATGACTAAAATAGCATAATAAGATTATTTGTGACACAAAGGATAAATGTTTGAGGGGATGAATACCTCATTTTGTATGATATGATTATTATGCATTGCATGCCTGTATCAAAACATCTCACATACCTATGAATATACCTACTATATACCCACAAAAATAAAAATAAAAATTATTTTTAAAAGAATGGCTGTGTATTTGCAAATATACTGAAAAACCATCAAATTGAATATATTAAATATGTGCAGGTTTGTGTCTATCAACTATAACTCAATAGAGCTGTTTGAAAAAAAAAACAAACATAACACAAAGTATACATTTACAGATTCAACAAACTCAATAAATTCCAAGCAGGATATCACACTCAGGCATATCGTAGTCAAACTACTGAAAAACAAATTTAAATAGAAAACCTTGAAACCATTAGGGAGAAAAAATGCCTACTGAGGAACAGAATAAAATTGACCTATGACCTTTCTTTTTTCTTTTCTTTTCTTTTTCTTTTTTTTTTTTTTTTCTGAGACAGTCTCGCTCTGTCGCCCAGGCTGGAGTGCAGTGGCGCCATCTCGACTGGACTCACTGCAAGCTCTGTCTCCCGGGTTCACACCATTCTCCTGCCTCAGCCTCCCGAGTAGCTGGGACTACAGGCGCCCACCACCACGACCGGCTAATTTTTTGTATTTTTAGTAGAGACAGGGTTTCACCGTGTTAGCCAGGATGGTCTCCATCTCCTGACTTCGTGATCGGCCCGTCTTGGCCTCCCAAAGTGCTGGGATTATAGGTGTGAGCCACCATGCCCGGCCAACCTATGACCTTTCATAAGAAAAAAAGACATCTTTAAAGTGCTGAATTTTTTAAAAACTCTATCAATACAGAATTTTACATTTATCAAAAATATCCCTTATTAATAAAGGCAAATACTGACATTTTCATTTAAGTGAACATTAGGACAATTTGTTATCAGCATGTTCATACTATAAGAAATACTAAAGGAAATTCTTGAGTCTGATGGAAAGTGATACCAGATGAAAAGCTGGATCTTTAGGAAGGAATAAATAGCATCAGGAATGGTAATATGTGGATAAACATAAAATAATATTTTGCTCTTAATTTATTTGATATACTTATGAGAATATAAAGGAAAAATCGTAACATTATAATGTGCAGTGTGTAGTATACATAGACATGATGTGCATGAAAACTATAATATGAAAGAGGGCATAGCGACAAACCAAACTAGACATTAACAAGGTCCTTAAACTTTATGTGAGGCAATACAGTATTAAATTTTAGTAGACTTTGAAAAGATACAGATGCATGGAGGAGTGGAGTGGAGATTCATGGAGGAGCAAGATGATGGAATAATAAGCCCCAGCCCCAACCCTCATCTCCTTACAGAAACACCTATTTAACAAAACTATATCAATCAAAATACCTTCAAGAGATGTTCAGAATCCAGTTAAGATTTTGAATACCCCAGATGAGTACAAAACACTAGAACGGTCCAACTGAAACTAAAAAAGAGCAATTTCACTTTACCCATGTCATCCCTTCCCCCAAACCAGCAAAACTTGGCACCAAGTGAGATTATCTTGGCCCATAATTTCTCTCTCAGGAGAAAGGGAGAGTGGAGCATGCATCTAATATTTCAGATGTTTCATTTCACTGCCTTAGGAACTGGTGTCCTATGGTGGTTGCCAGAGGCTAGGAACAGGAAGGAATGGGGACTTACTGTTTACAGTATATGGAGTTTCCATTTTACAAGATGAAAAGAATGATGGAGATAGATGGTGGTGATGGTTGCACATTATAAATGCATGTAATACCACTGAACTGTACACTTAAAAATGGTTAAGATGGTTAAGTTATATAATATGTATATTTTATCACAATAAAAAGTTTGGAAAAACACTGAAGGAGAGATAACAAGCAAAAGATGAGGGACTCCATAAGCACTAGACCTATCTTAGAAGAAATGCTAAAGGGAGTTTCTCAAGTTGCAATGAAAAGATGCTAAGCAGCAACACGAAAGCATATAAAAGTCTAAAACTCA
This sequence comes from Papio anubis, assembly GCF_008728515.1. Classification (NCBI taxonomy): domain Eukaryota; kingdom Metazoa; phylum Chordata; class Mammalia; order Primates; family Cercopithecidae; genus Papio; species Papio anubis. The sequence continues at coordinate 3,270,278 of NC_044996.1, read as the reverse complement.
CTGGCAAGCCTAAATATTTAGAAAGATACAGAATATTGCAATATTATAATGATTGGGTTTAAATCACTTTTGGTATAAAAGTTAAAAAATAAAAGTATTTTTAATTAGTTTATTTTATTTTAAAAATAAAAATAATAACTACAAAAGAGAGTTAATGGATACACAATACAAAAGATGTAAATAGTGATATCAATGACATAAAGAGGGGAGGAGAGAATTAAAAGTGTAGAGTTTTGTATGCAATTGCAGTTAAGTTGTTAGCAGCATAAAATAAACCATTATAACCAGAGGATATTTTATGTGAACCTCATGATAACCTCAAATAAAAAATATCTATTGAAAACACACAGGCCGGGCGCGGTGGCTCAAGCCTGTAATCCCAGCACTTTGGGAGGCCGAGACGGGCGGATCACGAGGTCAGGAGATCGAGACCATCCTGGCTAACACAGTGAAACCCCGTCTCTACTAAAAATACAAAAAACTAGCGAGGCGGTGGCGCCTGTAGTCCCAGCTACTTGGGAGGCTGAGGCAGGAGAATGCGTAAACCCGGGCCGGGCTTGCAGTGAGCTGAGATCTGGCCACTGCACTCCCAGCAGCGAACAAGCGAGACTCAAGTCTCAAAAAAAAAAGCACACACACACACACAAAAGAGAAGAGAATCTAAGGATATCACTATTTTAAAAAATCAATAAAAAAAACCAACAAGAAGAATAAACAAAAGGAACAAAAATCCTACAAGATAGAAAACAATAATAAAATGGCAATAGTAAGTTCTTACCTATTATATTAGTCCGTTTTCATGCTGCTGATAAAGACATACCGGAAGACTGGGAAGAAAAAGGAGTTTAATTGGACTTACAGTTCCACATGGTTGGGGAGGCCTCACAATCATGGGGGCCAGTCTTTCCCGTGCTATTCTTGTAATAGTGAATAAGGCTCATGAGATCTGATGCAGCAAAAGCAGTACTAATAGAAAAGTGAATAGCAATAAATGCTTACATTTAAAAAGAAAAAAAATCACAAATTAGCAATCTAACTTTAGAAATAATAAAGATTAGGGCAAAATTAAATGAAGAAAATAGAAAAACAAAATTTAAAAAATCTGTAAAACTAAGAGTTGCATCTTTTTGAAAAGATAAATGAAATTGACAAAACATTAACAGGAATAACTAAGAAACAAAGAGAAAATAAAGGAGGAGGCATTACAAATAATACCACAGAAATACAAAGGCTCAGAAGAGACTACTATGAACAATTATATATCAATAAATAGAATAACCTAGGAGAAATGGCTAATTTCCTAGAACCATAACATGTACTAAAACTGAATCATAAAGAAATAGAAAACATGAACAGAAAATTAACAAGAGGATTGAATTAGTTATCAAAAACAACCCAGCGCTGCAAAGCCCAGGACCTGATGGCTTCAATGATGAAGTCTACCAAATATATATATATATACACACACACACACACACACATACATATATACACATGTATATGTATACATATATACATATATGTGTGTGTATATGTGTGTATGTGTGTATATATACTTTTTTTTTCTTTTTTGAGACAGAGTGTCACTCTGTCACCCAGGCTGGAGTGCAGTGGTGCAATCTTGGCTCACTGTAACCTCTTCCTCCTGAAGATCAAGCAATTCTCCTGCCTCAGTCTCCCAAGTAGCTGGGACTACAGGCGTGTGTCACCATGCCCGGCTAATTTTTCGTATTTTTTTTAAGTAGAGATGGCCAGGATTTTAGTAGAGATGACCGTGTTAGCCAGGATGGTCTCAATCTCCTGACCTCATGATCCGCCCATCTCAGCCTCCCAAAGTGCTGGGATTACAGGCATGAGCCACCGTGCCCGGCCAGAATTCTACCAAGTATTTAAAGAATTAATACTAATCCTCCTCAGACTGTTCCAAAACACAGAGGAGATACTTCCAAACTGCTTTTACAAGGCCAGCCAGTATTGCCCTGATACCAAAGCCATAAAAGAACACTACAAGGAAAGAAAATTATAGTAAATGATCCCTGATGAATATAGATGTGAAAATCTTCAACAAAATACTAGAATCTGAATTAAACAGCACATTAAAAGGATCATACAGTCCGGGCACAGTGACTCAGGCCTGTAATCCCAGCACTTTGGGAGGCCGAGGCAGGTGGATAACCTGAGGTCGGGAGTTCAAGACCATCCTGACCAATATGGTGAAACCCCGTCTCTACTAAAAATACATAAATCAGACAGGCATGGTGGTGTGTGACTGTAGTCCCAGCTGCTCAGGAGGCTGAGACAGGAGACTTGCTTGAACCCTGGAGGCGGAGGTTGCAGTGAGCTGAGATTATGCCACTGCACTCCAGCCTGGGTGAGAGAATGAGAATCCATCTCTCTCTCTCTCTCTCTCTCTCTATATATATATATATATATATATATATATATATATATACACACACATACATACACACACACATACACACGCACACACACACACACAAATTTGCTTAAGTTACTTGTACATTCTGGATATTAGACTGTTGTCAGATGAATAGATTGCAAAAATTTTCTCCCATTCTTTAGGCTGTCTGCTTACTCTTATGATAGTTTCTTTTGCTATGCAGAAGCTCTTTAGTTTAATTAAAACCCATTTGTCAATTTTTGCTTTGTTTCAATTGCTTTTGGCGATTTCATCATAAAATCTTTGCCCATTAAAAAGTGGGCAAAGTACATGAACAGACACTTTGCAAAGAAAGACACACAGGCAGCCAAGAAACATTGAAATAAAGCTCAACATCATTGATCATTAGAGAAATTCAAATCAAAACTACAATGTGATACTATCTTACGCCAGTCAGAATGATGATTGTTAAAAAGTCAAGAAACAACAGGTGCTGGTAAGATTACGGAGAAATAGGAACACGTTTACACTGTTAGTGGGAATGTAAATTAGCCCAACCATTGTGGGAGACAGTGTGATGATTCCTCAAAGATCTGGAAGCAGAAATGCCATTTGACCCAGCAATCCCATTACTGGGTATATACCCAAAGGAATATAAATCATTCTATTATAAACATACATGCACGTGTATGTTCATTGCAGCACTATTCACAATAGCAAAGACATGGAATCACCCCAAATGCCCATCAATGATAGACTGGATAAAGAAAATGTGGTACATATACACCATGGAGTACTATGCAGCCATAAAAAGGTATGAGATCATGTCCTTTGCAGGGACATGGATGATGCTGGAAGCCATTATCCTCAGCAAACTAACACAGAAACAGAAAACCAAACACTGAATGTTCTCACTTATAAGTGGGATTTGAACAATGAGAACACATGGACACAGGAAGGGGAACAACACACACTGGGGCCTATCGGAGGAGGGTGGGGGTGGGGAGAGCATTAGGGAAAAGATTTCATGCATGCTGGGCTTAATACCTAGGTGATGGGTTGATAGGTGCAGCAAACCACCATGGCATATGTTTACCTATGTAACAAACTAGCACATCCTGCGCATATACCCCAGAACTTTAAAAAAAAAAATTAAAAAGGATCATACAGCATGACCAAGTATTATTTATTTTTGAGATAAAAAGTTAGTTCAACATATGGAAATTACTAAATGTGATACACTATATTCACAGAATAAAAGATAAAAATCACATAATTTTTTCAATAGATGCAAAAAGTTTGACAAAATTCAACACAGCTTTTTATTATTATTATACTTTAAATTCTGGGATACATGTGCAGAACATTCAGATTTGTTACATAGGTATACACGTGCCATGGTGGTTTGCTGCACCAATCAACCCGTCATCTACATTAGGAATTTCTCCTAATGCTATCCCTCCCCTAGCCCCCCACCCCCTGACAGGCCCTGGTGTGTGATGTTCCCCTCCCTGTGTCCATGTGTTCTCATTGTTAAACTCCTATTTATGAGTGAGAACATGTGGTGATTGGTTTTCTGTTCCTGTGTTAGTTTGCTGAGAATGATGGTTTCTCTCGACTAATTAGGTATACAGGGAATACACGTCAAAATAAATAAGGTCATATATCATAAGCCCACAGCTAACATCATACTCAATGGTGAAAAACGGAAAGTTTTTCCTTTAAGATGAGCAATAACACAAAGTTTACCCTTCTTCACACTTCCTCACGTCATAGGACTAGAACCCCTAGCCAGGAAAATTAGACAAGAAAAAAAATTAAAATACATCAAATCAGAAAGTAAGAAGTAAAATTATCTCTGTTTGCAGATGACATATAGAAAACCTAAGGACCAAAAAAAAAAAACTGTTGGAAATAATACATGAATTCAGTAAAGTTGCAGGATACAAAATCAATATATAAAAATTACTTGCATTTCTATACATTAACAAATTATCCTAAAATAAAATTAATAAAACAATTGCATTTACAATAGCATCTAAAACTTCAATACCTGAGAAAAAATATAACTAGGGAGGAGAAAGATTTTATGATGAAAAGTATAAGACATTGATAAAAAATAAAGATGACACATGTAAATGTAAAGACATGTTGAGTTCATCATTTGGAATAATTAATATTGATAATATGTTCATACTACCAAAGCAATCTACAGATTCAATACTATCCCCATGAAAATTTCATTTTTTTTCAGAAATAGGAAAAACACTTCTAAAATTTACATGACACCATAAAGACCCCAAGTAGACAAAATAATCATGAGCAAGAAGAACAAAACAAAAGTCATCACACTTCATAATTTCAAGCTGTATTACAAAACTGCAGTAATTAAAACAGATGGTATTAGCATAAATGCAGGCATATAGACCAATGGAACAAAATAGAGCACCTAACCTAAACTCACACATATATGGTCAAGTGATCTTTTACAATAGTGGCAAAAATACACAATGGGGAAAAATAGTCCCTTTAACAACTGGCATTGGACAAAGTGGATACATGCAACAAAATAAAATTGGACTCTTATACCATACACAAAAATTAACTCAAATTGGATTAAAGTTTTAATCATAATACCTGAAATGGCAAAACTCCTAAAAGAAAACATGGAGGAAAAACTTTTGACTTTGTTCTTGACAATGTTTTCTTGGATATGCCACCAAAAGTATAGGTAACTGAAGCAAAAATACATAGGTGGGACTACATAAAACTAAAAAGTTTCTTCACAGAAAGGAAAACAATCAACAAAGTAAAGAGACAACTTACAGAATGAAAATAGGAAATACATTGCAAACCATACATTGGATAAAGGGTTAATATAAGGAACTCAAACAACTGAGTAGCAAGAAAATGACCCAATTTAAAAATGGGCAAAAAACTGAATAGACATTTCTCAAAAGAAGACATACAAATGTATAACAGGTGTATTTAAAAATGGTGATTCCTCAAGGATCTAGAACCAGAAATATCATTTGACCCAGCAATCCCATTACTGGGTATATACCCAAAGGATTATAATCGTTCTACTATAAAGACATATGCACACGTATGTTTATTGCAGCACTGTTCACAATAGCAAAGACTTGGTACCAACCCAAATGCCCATCAATGATAGACTGGATAAAGAAAATGTGGCACATATACACCATGGAATACTATGTGGCCATTAAAAAGGGATGAGTTCATGTCCTTTGCAGGGACATGGATGAAGCTGGAAACCATCATTCTCAGCAAACTAACACAGGAACAGAAAACCAAACACTGCATGTTCTCACTCATAAGTGGGAGTTGAACAATGAGAACACATGGACACAGGGAGGGGAACATCATGCACCAGGGCCTGTCGGTAAGTCGGGGGCTGGGGGAGAGATACCATTAGGAGAAATACCTAATGTAGATGATGGGTTGATGGGTGCAGCAAACCACAATGGCACGTACATACCTATGTGACAAACCTGCACATTCTGCACGTGTATTCCAGAATTTAAAGTATAATAAATAAAATAAAATAAAAATGGTCAACACCTCTAATCATCAGAGAAATGCCAATCAAAACCACAATGAGATATCACATCAAATCTGTTAGGAGGGCTATTATCAAAACAAAAAAAGATAAAAAGTGTTGGGTGCCCTTGAGCATTTTTGGTGAAAATGTAAATTGATACAGTTATTGTGGAATATGCTATGGAAATTCCTCAAAAAATTAGAAATAAAACTACCATATGATCCAGTAATCCCATCTTTGGGTACATATCAGAAGGAGAGAGTAGAATGATGTTTGCCACGACCTGGGGGAAAAGGGGAAATTGGTAGTTGTTGTTCACTGGGTATGAATTTCAGTTCTGCAAGATAAATAAGTTCAAGAGATCTGCTGTACAACATAGTGCCTATAGTTAACAATACTGTATTGTGCACTTAAAAATTTTGTTTAGTGGGTAGATCTCATGTTAAATGTTCTTACCTACCTCTCACCCACCAAAAAGAAGGAAGTAAATTTAAGGATACCTGATAGAATCACTGGAGCAGTCACTAAAAAATAATGCAAAGTGAAATGGCTGGAAGCAATAGATAAATTAAAATGCAATTCTAAAACAATATCTAATTAACCCAAGTTAACACAGGAAAAGAGTAAAAGGAAACAAGAAATTGATTATCCAAATAGAAAATGAATATTAAATGATAGATCTGAGTAAATGACCCAACCATATCAATAATTATATTAAATGTAAATCTGTCAAATACTCCAACTAAAGGATATAAATTATCAATATGGAATAAAAAATGCAAGACCAAAATATATGCTATCTATTTGCACTTTATATTTAAGACAGGTAGGTTGGAAGTAAAAGGGTTGAATAAAATACTATGCCAGCAATAAGCATAAAAACACTGAGGAAGCGTAAAGTCAGCAAGATGGCAGAATACCCTTCAGCACTTATCCCCTCTCAGAACATCAATTTGAATAACAATACATATATGAAAATATCTTTATAAATCCTAAGGAATCCAAATGATAGATTACAGAACCTGGGTGGAGCACAGAAATAAGAAAAGATGCATAGATGAGGGTAGGAAGAAGAGTTTTATATTACTCCATCACCCCTTCCCCATGTCTGTATATTGCAGTCTGGATATACTCTCAATATGTGGGAAGGAGACTGAAGTGAGCACATGACTTCACTGCAGACCCCAGCACCAGGACCACCCCAGTGTTCCTGGGCACCAGGTCAACCCTTACAAACCCAGACTCCAGGCCCTCCGACTGCCAGGTCATTCCACAGGTACCCAGTCTCCAGAAAGATCTCCACAACCTAGGCTCCAGGCACACTCCAGTGCCAGACCCACCTCCATGGCCCCAGGCTCCAGGTCCAGTGTTTAGAACTAATAAGCCAATGCAGTAAAGTTGCAGGAAACAAATTCAACAGGCAAAAGCAGTTAATATTTCTATAGAGTAACAACAAACTCTCTGAAAAAGAAATTAAGAAAATAATCCCATTTACAATAGCAAAAAAAATTAGGTGTAAATTTAAGGTGGTGAAATATCTGGACACTGAAAATCATCAAACATTGATGAAAAAATTAAAGAAGACAAAATAAATGGAACTATATCACATGCTCATTATTTGGAAGAATTAATATTTTAAAAATTTCCATACTATTCAAAGTGATATACAGATTCAATGTAATTCCTATGAAAATTCCAATGCCTTTTTTTAGAGAAATAGAAAAAAAAATCCTAAAATCTATATAAAAGCACAAAAGACCCTGAATAGCCAAAGCAATCTTGAGGAAGAAGAACAAAACTGGAGTCATCACACTACCTCATTTCAAAATATACCACAAAGCTATAGTAATCAAAACAGAATGGTACTGGCCTAAAAGTAGACAAAAGACCAAAGGAACAGAATAAAGAGATCAGCAACAAATCTACACATTTACAGTCAAGTGATCTTTGACAAAGCAGCCAAGAACACACAATGGGGAAAGGATATTCTCTTCAATAAATGGTGCTTGGAAAACTGGACATCCACTTGCAGAAGCATAAAATTGGACACTTATCTCACACCATATGCAAAAATAAACTCAAAATGGAATATAGACTTAAATGTAAGACCCAAAACTGTAATATTCCTAGAAGAAAACATAGGAAAAAATCTTCTTGACAGTGTTCCAGGCAATACTCTCTTGGATATTACCTCAAAAGGACACAACACAAAAGCAAAAATAGACAAATGAGGTTACATGAAATAAAAAAGCTTCTGCATAGCAAATGAAATTATCAGCAGAATAAAAAGATTATGGAATAGAAGATGTTTTAAAACCATATTTCTGAGATGAGGTTAATATTTAAAATATTTTAGGAATTTAAACAACTCAATAGCAAGAAAACAAATAACATAATTAAAAATGGGCAAAGGACATTTCTCAAAAAAACACGTACAAATTGATAGGTGTAATAAAGTATGTTCAACACTACCAATTATCAGGGAAATGCAAATCAAAACCACTATAAGATATCACCACACCTGTTAGGATGGCAATTATCAAAATGACAAAAATAAGAGCTAGTGAAGGTGTGGAGAAAAGGGCACCCTTGTACACTGTTGATGAGAATGTAAATTGGCAGTTTCATTGTGGAATACAGTATGGAGTTCCCAAAAAGCTAAAAATAGAACTACTATATGATCCAGTAGTCCCACCTCTGGGTATATAACCAAAGGAAATGAAATCAGAATGTGGAAGAGATGTGTTCATTCTTATGTTCATTTGAGCATTATTAACAATAGCCAAGATATGGAAGCAAACTGAGTGTCCATCAATGGATGAATAAAGAAAATGTGATATACATATATATAGTGTCCATTTATATATGATTATATATTATATACACATATACGTGTATATATTGTATATGTATATACGTATATACACATACATATATAATGCCACTATTCAGTTTTTTAAAAAGAAAATCCTCTAGGTTGCAACAACATGTATGAACCTGGAGGACGTTATGTTAAATGAAATAACCTAGGCACGAAAAGCCAGATACTGCATGATGTCACTTACATGTGGAATCTAAAAAGTCAAACTCACAGAACCAGGCAGAAGGATGGTGGTTGCAGGATAGGGGTTAGGGGAAATGGGGAGACATTGGTCAAAGGGTACAAAGTTTCAGTTATGCAAGATGAACAAGTTCTGGGGATCTAATGTACGGCATGGTGACTGTAGTTAATAGTACTATATATGTACTCAAAATTAACTGAGAGTAGATTTTAAATATTTTCACCTCAAAAAATTGTAACTATGTGAGCTAATGGATATGTTAATTAGCTTTATTGTGGCAATCATTTCACAATGTATACCTATATCAAAACATCACATTGTGAAATTTTTTTTCATTTTAATTACTTTCTTTTTGTGAGTTTTTTTTTAAAATTATACTTTATGTTCTAGGGTACATGTGCACAACGTGCAGGTTTGTTACATATGTATACATGTGCCATGTTGGTGTGCTGCACCCATCAACTCGTCATTTACATTAGGTATATCTCCTAATGCTATCCCTCCCCCGTCCACCCACCCCACAACACACATTGTGAAATTTAAACATACATAATTTTTGTCATTTATACCTCAGTAAAGTTGGAAAATAAATGAACTAATACACAGAGACTGGGGAGAGGGAGGAGTTACAGGCAAAGAACAGAGGAATTTTAGAGCAGTGAAACTACTCTGTATAATACTATAATGGTGGATACATAGCATTACACATTTTTGTCCAAATTCATAGAATGTGCAATATCAAGAGTAAATCCTGTCTGGGTACAGTGGCTCACAGCACTTTGGGAGGCTGAAGCTGGTGGATTGCTTGAGCCCAGGAGTTCAAGACCAGTTTGAGACACATGGCAAAACCCCGTATCCACAAAAATGAGCCGGGCATGGTGGCCCGTGCCTGTAGTCCCAGCTACTTGGGAGGCTGAGTTGGGAGGATCACTTGAGCCTGGAAAGCAAATGCTGCAGTGAGCCGAGATCTTGCCACTGTACTCCAGCCTAGGTAACAGAGCCAGATCCTGTAAACAAGCAAACAAACAAACAAAACCACACAGAGTAAATGTAAATTATGGACTTGAGGTGATAGTGATGTGTCAAAGTAGGTTTACCAATTGAAAGGAAAGTATCACTCCGATGGCAGATGTCGATAATAAAGAAAGTTTTGCATGTGAGGAGGCAGAGGGTATATAGGAACTCTGTACCTTCTGCTCAATATTACTGTGCACCTAAAACTGCTCTAAAAAATAAAGACTATTTTTAAAAGTCTAGATTTGCTATATGGATATCAAAGAGAGCAGACTTCGAAACAAAGTCTTAATACTTATTTATTGCTAGATATATGAAAAGAGATTTCATAATAATAAAATATTTAATTCATGAAAACGACAAAATAATCAAATGTGATGAATAACAGAGCTTCAAAATATAAAATGCAAAATTTGACAAAATTAGAGAGAAAAAATCTGCAGGCTGAAGTGCAAATTTTAGCATGTCTTTCTCAGGAAATGATAGAATAACTGAGCAAAAGAAAATAGTAACAGAAACACTACAGTGAGCAACACTCTCAGCAAATTTGAACTTATTGGAATTTATAAAATAGTACACTAACAGCTACAAGATATACATTATTTTTTAGAATTATGGCATATCAAATATGAAAGAATATTACTGGGCCAAAAAGTAATTCTCAAGATTAGTCAAAATACTGAAATCCTACCGCATATGTTATCTGACAACAATTCATTGAAATATTGTTTTTTGTCCAAAAGAAAAGAAAGCATAAGTTCACAAAAAGTTTCATACAATACACAATGAAATACTATTCAACCTTAAAAAAATGAGAAAATTCTGTGATTTATGACAACATGAATGAATCTGAAGGACATAATACTATGTGAAATAAGCTGGCCACATAAAGACAAATACTGCCTGATCTCACTTATATGTAAAATCTAAAAATGTCAACTTCATTGAAGCAGAGAGTAGAATGGTGGTTGCCAGAGGCTACAGAGTGAAGGGGGAATAGGAAAAGTGGAGATGTTGGCCAAAGGATACAAAGCTTTAGTTAGAAAGGAAGAGTAAGTTTTAGTGATCTATTGCATAACATGATAGCCATAGTTAATAATAATGTATTCTATATTTTTTGACTGCTAAAAGTGGATTTTAAAATTCTCACCTCATTAAAAATAAGTAAGTGAGGTGATGAATATGTTAATTTGCTTGATTTTCTAGTTCTACAATTTTTACATATATCAAAATGTCATACTGTACCCCATAAATAAATACAATTATTTGCCAACTTGAGATTTCAAATGGGGAAGTAAAAAAAATAAATATATGAAAAAATATTTAAAACTAAAAAATGATTATATTGGTCAAATAATAAACACTTAGAAAGTACAAAATTTTTAAAATCCATAATTACACTTATAATTGTACATTAAGTTCATAATTTTATATATACAGTCATCCTCGATATCCATGGGCAGTTGGTTCCAGGACCCATCACAGATACCAAAATCCACAGATGGTCAAGTCCCTGACCTAAAACGGTATACTATTTGCATATAACGTATGCACATCCTTCCATATACTTTAAGTTATCACTAGTTTATTTGTAATAGTTAATACAATGTGAATGCTATGTAACTAGTTGTTATACTGTATTGCTTAGGGAATAATGACAAGAAAAAATATCTACATGTGCTCAGTACAGACACAACCATCATTTTTGTTTTTCAAATATTTTTGATCTGCAGTTGCTTGAATCCATGGAGGCAGAACCCACAGATGCAGGGCCAACTATATTTGTACATGAAAATTCAAACAAATCTACAATATAATACCAATATTAATAAGTAATATAGCATAGAAGGTCAATATACAAAAATCAATTGTGTTTTAGTTATTAGAAACAATGAGCGAAAAATGAAATTAAAAGAACAAGACTAATAACAATAATATCAGAGAGTAAATGGCATAGAAATACATTTAACAAAAGATGCACAACATCCAGGCCATGCACACCCAGGAGAAGGAGCAGATCAAGACCCTCAGCAAGTATGCCTCTTTCATCGACAAGGTATGGTTCCTGCAGCAGCAGAACAAGATGCTGGAGACCAAGTGGAGCCTCCTGCAGCAGCAGGAGATGGCTCGGAGCAACATGGACAACCTGTTCGAGAGCTACATCAACAACCTTAGGCAGCAGCTGGAGACTCTGGGGCAGGAGAAGCTGAAGCTGGAGACGGAGCTTGGCAACATTCAGGGGCTGGTGGAGGACTTCAAGAACGAGAATGAGGATGAGATCAATAAGCATACAGAGATGGCGAATGAATTTGTCCTCATCAAGAAAGATGTGGATGAAGCTTACGTGAACAAGGTAGAGTGGGAGTCTCGCCTGGAGGGGCTGACTGACAAGATCAACTTCCTCAGGCAGCTGTATGAAGAGGAGATCCAAGAGCTGCATTCCCAGATCTCGGATACGTCTGTGGTGCTGTCCATGGACAACAGCTGCTCCCTGGACATGGAAAGCATCATCGCTGAGGTCAAGGCGCAGTACGAGGAGATCGCCAACCGCAGCCTGGCTGAGGCTGAGAGCATGTACCAGGTCAAGTATGAGGAGCTGCAGAGCCTGGCTGGGAAGCCCGGGGATGACCTGCGGCGCACAAAGACTGAGATCTCCGAGATGAACCAGAACATCAGTCAGCTTCAGGCTGAGACTGAGGGCCTCAAAGGCCAGAGGGCTGCCCTGTGGAGGTTGCCATCGCAGATGCAGAGCAACGTGGGGATCTGGCCATTAAGGATGCCAACGTCAAGGGATGCCTCCGAGCTGGAGGCCACCCTGCAGCGAGTCAAGCAGGACATGGCAAGGCAGTTGCGTGAGTACCAGGAGCTGATGAACGTCAAGCTGGCCCTGGACATTGAGATGTCACCTACAGGAGGCTGCTGGAGGGCGAGGAGAGCCAGCTAGAGTCTGAGATGCAGAACATGAGTATCCATATGAAGACCACCAGCGGTTTTGCAGGTGGTCTGAGCTGGGCCTATGGGGGGCCTCACAAGCCCCGGCCTCAGCTATGGCCTGGGCTCTGGCCTCTGGCTCTGACGCGGGCTCCAGCTCCTTCAGCTGCACCAGCTCCACCAGGGCCCTGGTTGTGAAGAAGATCTAGACCCATGATGGGAAGCTGGTGTCCGCGTCCTCTGACGTGCTGCCCAAGTGAACAGCTGCGGCAACCCCTCCCCGCCTGCCCCTCCTGCGACTTGCCCAGAGCCCGGGAGGGAGGCCGCTGTGCAGGGAAGCACAGGGAACAGAAGACACACCTGAGGCTCAGCCCTAGCCCTCAGCCCACCTGTGGGGGAATTTACTGCCTGAGGACCCCCCTTACCCATGCCTCCAGCTACAAAACAATTCAATTGCTTTTTTTTTGTCCAAAATAAAACCTCAGCTAGCTCTGCTAAAAAAAAAAAAAAGATACAGAATCTTTAAAGCAACCAGAGGAATAAAAGACACTACATTTACAAGAACAACTGGAAAATGGAAGGCAGATTTCCCAAAAGAAACAATGTCAGTCAAAAGGTAATGTTATAACATTTTTTAAGTGCTAAAATAAAAATAAGCACACAGAACTACCAACATAGAATTCTACACCCAAAGAAAATATTATTCAACAATGTGGGTGGAATAAAGAGGCTTTCATATGAACAAATATTAAAGGAATTCCTCACCAGCAGACCAACACTGAAAGAAAGCAAGACAAAAACAAAGAAAATTCTTCAGTCAAAAGGAAAATTATGCTAGATGGAAACATGAAAATGCAAAAGGGCATGAAGAACACCAGAGAGAATAAATACATGGGTAAAAGTAAATATATATTTAGATTGCATAAAACGGTAATTAGAATATTTTGTACAGTCTAAATTATGTGCAAAATGAAATGTGAAGTGAAAATACATGACAAAAATAATGCAGGAGGGTGAAAAAAGGGGTAAGTACTGTTTACAGTTTCTAGTAGCATCAGAGACATAGTACAAATAGTTCGTACTTGACTATAATAAGTCAAAACTTCCTGCTGTAATTTCTAAGGTAGCTACTAAAATAGCGGAAGAAGATATAACTGACAAATTAATAGGAAAAAAAACATTCTAAATAGAAACATTGACTACACTAAAAGAAGGCAAGAATGGAAGTAAAAGGGAATATGAAACAAGTGATTCAAATAGAACCTTGATGATTTAGCAGCAAATATATTCTAAACCAAATTATATATCAGTAATTAATAAAAATAAGTCAAATATTTACAAGTAAAATATTAAGATGGTCAGAATGGATTTTTAAACCCAAATATATGCTAGTTACAAGAAATATAGTTTAAATATTAATATGCCAAAAGTTTAACATAAAAGGACTGAAACAGAAGTCATGAACCAAAAAGATAGATAATGAAACTGTAATCAGGAAAATCAAGAAGCAATACTAGAGAAAAAGAAAGTTATTTCATAATTATAAAAGGATCAATAAAACAAGAAGACATTATCATAGTCCTCTGTGGGAAGTGTTAAAGACTTTGTGGACATCTTTGATCCACCTCAAGTCTCAATCAAGATAACAGCAGAGATTTTTGTGGAAACTGACAAGCTGATTCTAAAATCCATGTATAAAAGCAAAAAGCTAAAAGAGGTAATCTTGAAAAAAAAAAAGAACACATCTGGAGGACCTGTAAATAAGAACTGTGGTATTAGTGCAAGGATATACTAACTGGAATGGTTATACATATAATGGAATAAAATAAAGAGTTCAGGCAAATATTATCACCCAATTTTTTTCATAAAGGTGATATTGCAGTTCAGAGGTGAAAGTGTAGTCTTTCAAATAAATAGTGCTATATTAAATGCACATTTATATGGAAAAAACTGCAATTATATCACAAAGTCACACCATATGAATTGCAAATTAGTTGAAAAATTTTATGTTAGAAGTAAAATAAATATTTTATAGAAAATATCTTTAAGGATAACCTCTTTGTGACTTTGGTATAGGCAAAGTTTAAAAAAAAATAGGACACAAAAAACACTAACCGTTAAAGAAATAAATGGTAACTGAGACCACACTAAAATTAAGATTTGCTCATCAAAAACACCAACAAAAAATGAAAAGGCAATCTACAGGATAGGAGATGACATTAGAAACACATATATCTGGCAGAGAACTTCTACCATGAAAATATAAACATATATACATATATATAGATAGATAGATAGATAAAAAGACAACCTATCTAAAAAACAGACAAATGAACATAATGAAAAAAGATATTAAAATATCCAACAAATATTTGAAAAGCTGTTTAACTTCATTCTCATCAGAGATGCAAAGAAGCAAATTAAAACCACAAAGGGATAGTACTATTCCACCACCTGCATAGCTACAATGTAGACAAAAAGTATTAAATACCAAATGTTGACAAAAAATGTCTAGATGTGATATCCTGGTAAATGTTTAATAACTGAATCTCTTAGAAATGAATATATAAGATCCCTGATTTATGGCTTTTTTCCAGTCTCCATACTGTAAATACACCATAGC
Source organism: Papio anubis (assembly GCF_008728515.1). Classification (NCBI taxonomy): domain Eukaryota; kingdom Metazoa; phylum Chordata; class Mammalia; order Primates; family Cercopithecidae; genus Papio; species Papio anubis. The sequence continues at coordinate 3,254,682 of NC_044996.1, read as the reverse complement.
CAATTTCAGGCAGCCATCCTGAGATCACTGAATGCAGAATTGAGAAGAGATGCCCACAATTGGCCCTTGAAAGCCAGTATGACCCAGGTCCAGAACACCACTAACATGCAGCAACAATAATTCTCACATATTATTGGTGGGAGTGTAAATTGATACAACTGGTTTGGAAAACTGGCAGTTTCTCCTAAAATTGAAGACATGCATACCCTTATTACACAGCACTTCTACTCTGGGGTATGTACCCAACAGAAATCCATACATGTGTTCACCAAAAGACATGTTTGAGGATTCTCATAACATTGTTAATATGTAAAAGCTAAAACCTAGACACAACCCAAATCCCCATCAACAGTTTAAAGGATAAACAAATTGTAATACCATGACATAATGGAGTACTATGCATCATCAGTCAATAAACTACAGCCCACAGGAAAAATGTGACCAGTCCCTTATTTTCTTACAGCCCCTGAGTGAAGAATGTTTGTTACATTTTTAAATAGCCACATTCTTAACAGTTATACAAGTACCTACATAAAGTCATCAATTTTGCCTCTTGACCTACAGGGATTGTGCAATTTGCTATCTGGCCCTTTAAGAAAAAATTTGCTGATCTTTGCTATAAACCAGTGAGAGTGAATGATTTACAACAGTGATCTCAAAGTATGGCCCCTGGATCAGCAGCATTAACAGCACCTGAAAACAGGACTACCAGGCTCCACCCCAGACATACTGAATCAAAACTCCGGGCTGTGAGCCAGCAATTCATGCTTTAACAAGCCCTCTTGGTAATTCTGATGTATGCTAAAGTTTGAGAACCAACGATCTACAACTCTAAACATGAATAAATATCACAAACATAATGTGGAGTGCAAGAACATAGATGCAATAAAGAACATACTATATAATTCCATTTATATAAAATTTAAAAACATGTACAAGTATTCTATTTAAAAATCAAGACAATGGCTACCCATGGAAAGGGACTAGTGACTGGAAGGGAGCATGAGGTGAGTTTTTGCAATATTAAATTGGCTTGCAGATTGCTGCCTTCTGGCTGTGTCCTTACATGGCAGAGAGAGAGAGAGAGAGAGGGAGGGGGGGGGGGGGGGAGAGAGAGAGAGAGCGCAAGCACACTTTGGTGTCTCTTCCTCTTTTTACAGGGGCACCAGCCTTTTCAAATGAGGGTCCTACCATTACAATTTCACTTAACCTTTATCACCTCCTCACAGACCCTATCTCCAAATACAGTGACATTGGGGGTTAGGGCTTCAGCATATGAATTTTGAGAGGACACAAGCATAATATATTCTAAAGGAAATTGTAAGTTCTTCAGGCAGAAGAAAAGTAATCCCATATGGAAGCTTGGAAATGTAACAACAACAAAAAAATGAAAAGCAACAAAAATGGTAATAATATTAAAGAGTACTGATAATATAAACAATAATGTCTTGCTGGAATACAAGAATGTATGACAAAAATAAATGATAGGTCATAGATAAAGCATTCATGAAGCAAGTAAAAGTGTCAATTTACATTAAACTCTTATGAGTTAATGAATTTGTATTTTTATAGTAAACACTAAAATAATAGCAAAAGGTATAAAACCTTCAAGCTAATAGAGTATATATGTGTATTTTAGAATGCTTGAATATACTCAATCTATATTCATTCTAAAATAAGGCAAGCAAGAGAAAATAAGAATATAGGCAGGTGGAAAAAATAGAAATCGCTTAATACGCTGAAAAATTTCAATGCAAATGTATTTGTAATTATAGTAACTATACATAGAATAATGCTCCAATTAACTAAATATTGTCCAACTGGATCCTACCAAGTCTCAACTATATGCTATTTATAGAACACAACTTCAAAACATAAAAGGAAAAGAGTGAAAGTAAATGAATGGGAAAAGAGCATGCAAACTCTAACCAACACGTGGCTGGTATAGCTATGACAACATCAGATAAGCAAGACTTTAAAGCAAAAAGAATTACCAGAGGAAAAAAAAATGACAATAGTAAAAATTAAGAATTAAATTTATGAGGAAATATTAACTATTCTATATTTATGTACTTAATAACATGTTCTCAAAATATTTAAGGAAAATATTGACAGTAGTAAAAGGAGAAAAAGAAAAACCCAGAAACATGGTAAAATTTAACACACTTTTATCAGTACATGATGGAATAAACACAAACAAGTTAGCAAAGACAAAGAATATGCAAAAGAACATTAAACCAAGTAACTATAGAATATATATTCTCCAAATACCCACACAACATATAGAGAACTGTCCATTTTGCTGAGCCATAATACAATTATCTACATATTTCAAATGAATAAAATCATAAAATAATTATTTAGCTATAATATAATCACATTAGGAAACAATAATGAAAAAGTAACTAGAAAAGTCCCATTGTTCAGAAGTTAAGTAATATGCTTGTAAATAATCCAAAGAAAATTGAAAATATTATAAACTGAATAACAGTAAAAATACTATTTAGTAAACTTACTATTTATTAAAACTTACAGGATCTGACTTCTACTTCTGAGTAAAATGGAATAGTTCATGGCAGGTCAATATTTCCACTGAAAACAATTAGAAAAAAAGATGGATTTCAAAAATTATATATTTATTTATAGACACCTAATAACTGTAGAAGTAAGCAAGACTAGAGGGAATACAATTCCAGAATGAGGACAGTCTTTCGGAGGTAAACTGAAGCTCCACAGCTGTCTCTGAGAATATGTCCTGATTCTGAACATGGATCTGAACTTGAGAATTTGAGCTAGGTCTAGGTGGAGAGCTGCTGCTGGTGGACTTTTTGACAGCTACACAGAGCTGAAGTGAAAAAACTTAGATTAGACAGGCCTCAAATAGACAATTTATTTCTCCTTCAAGATATTTGCTAAACTCCAAAGCTAAACTGAAGAGGAAGATAAAGAGCTTAAGCCAAAACTTAAAGCAAAATAAAATTATTTCCACAGTCTCTAGGTGATTAGGAGGCAAAGGTTGGGGGTACAGGATTGGCAGGACTAAGAACAAGTAACAAATGAAAGCATTAGAGGGAGTAGTAAATTAACACCCATATCTTCCAACAACCTTTTGCAGATCTGGAACCTGCTGAAAGATAAGAATCCACACTTGGTCCTTGGCAGAACTTTTGGCAGATGGTAATGACAAAATTGGAGTCTTGAAGGATGCTAAATGCACAGCTGGTCTCTCCCTCAAAAGATTTGCCAAATTCTGAATCTTCACAGGGCAGGAGGCTAAAGAGATAATTCAAAAACATCTGAATCACACAGGAAAAAAAATGCCCATAGTCTCTTAGCGCTGAGGTTACAAAGACCTGCCATATACTCAAATAAATGTCCTGGGGGGCAAGCCATAGAAACGGTAAATTAGGATTCATTAAACTAAATACCAGCTTCCACCAGCTCAGTCTGTGATTAAAGTATAATATTTAGCTCCCTACCCTATCTGCCTAGCAAAGGAGCTTTGGATAATTACACAAGGCTGAAGTGGCAGAATTTAGATTAGACAGGCCTCAAATAGATGACTATAGACAAATTTTAGATCATGTGAAATCTATAATAGCTGGTGGGGGGAAATCATATGAGATAATAAATATAAAACTACAATAAATGATATGTATTGAGATATCTTAATTTTTACAAACAAAATGCTGACCAAAAAGACATCAGCTTTGAAGACAGACAGGTCTGTGGATAAACCACATACTCAGAAATAGTTTTTTGACCTTAAAAAAGTTATTTAACCTTCTAGCCTTCAGTTTATGTATTTGTAAATGGAAATAAATAATAGCAAGCAGAGAATATGCTGTCATAAGAATTATGAGATGATACATTTAAAGTAATTAAAACAATCTCTGAAATGTAAAAAACACACAATAATGGTTTCATTATTATTGCTGTCATCATTACTACTGTGACAAAGAAATAGCAGCTTTTATAATACTTTCCATTTTGCCAAATGCCTTTGCATTTATTATCTCACTTGATTCCTCCCTGCAATTAATATAAATGAACCAAAGATCATGTTCTGCATTTCAAATAATGAATAAACTGAGACTCCCAAAAGAGAAATGACTTGCTCAGAGACAGGAAACAAGGTACTGAAGAACCAGGACTAGAACACTCAGCTATTCACACTTGTCCCACTTTGTACAACTCCACATTACCTGCAAACAGGATATGAATATACTCCACTATGCATATTTAACTCAAATTTTGCCTGCTGCTGAATGGGGCTTAGGAGTATTTTCTCAATATCCAAGGATGACACAAGCATTCAGCTGATTGAGTACTAAGATAAATCTTACAGTTCATTTATTCTATCAACTTTCCCTCACTCATGCCATGACATTTCTCCATATCCAACTTAAAGTCCATGGCATGGTCCATCATTCTAATCACTTCCTTGTGCACACAAAACAGTAAACTTCCTTGTCTCTATCTCCCTTTATCATACTAAATTAGCAAAACAAAATTCTGGTTAAATCTAATTCAATGCCTACTCTTAAGCTGTGCCTGACTGAGCAGCTGAATATGTGAATGTAACTGGACCAAAAATACATAATCAGCCTGGCCTGTCCAAATTCAAGCTGATCTTTGGTGCTGTTCAACAATCCCACCACATGTCCTTTCCATCTATTTTCCCACTCCCCAAGAAGACCATTTCCCACCTTCTCTTTATTGAAATCGCCTCACCTCCTTCCCACCCTCCCTCTCAGTTGATGTCCTTGCTTTCTATTTCACTAAGAAAATCTAGGCCATCAGAAGAGAATGTCTATATGCTTCCCACATCTTCTTCCCCACCAGCATCATGCATACATATTATGCCTTCTTTTTAGTGACTATGGATAAACTGTCCTTGCTCTTACCCCTCCACTTGTGAACTGTGTGTCAACTTCTCTGTCCTTTTAAAGATAGCACTATAGAAATTCTACTCTCTCTCGTAAATCACTATTTATTTCTTTTTACTGGAGAATCCTCATCAGCATTCTGTGATACATCTCATTTTTGAAACCTTTCTCTTAAACCCGTGTCTTCTCTCAGCTACAATCTCATTTATTTGCTGCCTTTACAACAACACTCTTTTAAAAAGTAATCTAAACTCACTCCCTATCCCCGATTTTTTATATTTTCCAAGTTTTATTGAGGTATGATTAGAAAATTCAAGTTGTGTACAGTTAAAGTGTGTATATAATATATAATGATTGCATATAGTATATATCGTGAAATTATTATAACAAGCTAATTAGCACATTCATTAGCTCACATAGTTCCTGGTTTTTTACTTTATTAGGAGGTATGAATGCTTAACATCTACTGCTTTAACAAATTTTAAGTATACTTATTATTAATTATATTCACCATTCTGTATATCATATTGCCAGAACTTATTAATCTTGTAAGTTAAAGTTTTGACCAAAATCTCCCTACTTCCCCAATTCCACAGCCCCTGGCAACCGGTGTTCTACTGTCTTCTTTGACTGTTTTAGATACTACATATAAGTATTTCTTTGTCTGGCTAGTTTTGCTTAGCATAATGTCCTCCAGGTTCATCCACGTTGTCACAAATGTCAGGATTACTTTTTTATGGCTTAATAGTACTCCATTGTCTATATGTGCAACATTTTCTTTATCCATTCATCTGTTGATGGACAGAGACTTCCTCTATATCTTAGCTATTGTAAATAATGCTGAAATGGACATAGGGGTGCAGATATTCCTTCAAGATACTTGTTTCATTTCCTTTGGGTATATACCCAGTAGTGGAATTAGTAAATCATATGATCAAGTCTGCTTTTGAAGTTCTGTCTTGAATTTGTCTTTTCTGTCACATTCTTCAGCTGTTTGGTTATTTTTTATGGTTTTTGTTTCTTTATTAAACTTCTTATTTTGCTCATGTATTGTTATCCTCATTTCATTTAGTGTTCTATCTGTGTTCTTGATATGGTTTGGTTGTGTCCCCACCCAAATCTCATATTGAATTGTAGTTCCCATAATCCCCACGTGTAGTGGAAGAGACCTGGTGGAAGGTAATAGAAACATGGGGGTGGTTTCCCCAGGCTATTCTTGTGATATTGACTAAGTTCTCACGAGGTCTGATGGTTTTATAAGGGGCTTCTCCCTTCACTCAGCTCTCATTATTCTTCTTCTGGGCATCTTTTTAAAAAAAAGGATGTGTTTGCCTCTCCTTCTACAATAATTGTAAGTTTCCTGAGGCCTCCCCAGCCATGCTGAACGGCGAGTCAATTTAACCTCTTTTCTTTTAAATTATCCGGTCTCCCTCATGTCTTTATTAGCAGCATGAGAACGAACTAATACAGTAGATTGATACTGCTAGAGTGGCTTACTGCTATAAGGATACCCGAAAATGTGGAAGTGACTTTGGAACTGGGTAACAGGCAGAGGTTGGAACAGTTTAGAGGGCTCAGAAGAAGACAGGAAAATGTGGGAAAGTTTGGAACTTCCTAGAGACATGGAGGGCTCAGAAGACAGGAAGATGTGGGAAAGTTTGGAACTTCCTAGTGACTTGTTGAATAGCTTTGACTAAAATGCTGATAGTGGTATGGACAATGAAGTCCAGGCTGAAGTGGTCTCAGATGGAGATGAGGAACTTGTTGAGAACTGGAGCAAAGGTGACTCTTGTTATGCTTTAGCAAATATACTGGTGGTATTTTGCCCCTGTCCTAGAGATCTGTGGAGCTTTAAACTTGAGAGAGATGATTTAAGGTATCTGGCATAAGAAGTGTCTTCTTTTTTTATTTTTTTATTTCCATAGGTTTGCGGGGAATAGGTGGTATTTGGTTATACAGGTGAGTTGTTTAGTGGTGATTTGTGAAATTTTGGTGCATGCATCACCTGAGCAGTATACACTGAACCTGCTTTGTAGTAGTTTATTCCTCACCCCCTTCCCACCTTTCTCCCTGAGTTCCCAAAGTCTATCGGGTCATTCTTATGCCCTTGCTTCCTCATAGCTTGGCTCCCACTTATGAGTGAGAACATATGATGTTTGGTTTTCCATTCCTGAGTTACTTCACTTAGGATAATAGTCTCAAATCCCATCCAGGTTGCTGTGAATGCCATTAAGTCATTCCTTTTTACGGCTGAGTAGCATTCCATCATATGTATATACCACAGTTTCTTTATACACTAGTTGATTGACGGACATTTGTGTTGGTTCCTCATTTTTGCAATTGTGAATTGTGCTGCTATAAACATGCATGTCAAATATCTTTTTTGTATCATGACTTCTTTTCCTCTAGGTAGATACCCAGTAGTGGAATTGCCAGATTAAATAGTAGTTCTACTTTTAGTTCTCTAAGGAATCTCCACACTGTTTTCCATAGTGGTCATAGTACTTTACATTCCTACCAGCAATGTAGAAGTGTTCGCTGTCCACTGCATCCATGCCAACATCTATCTTTTTTTTTTTCGATTTTTTATTATGGCCATTCTTGCAGGAGTAAGGTGGTATCACACTGTTGTTTTCATCTGCATTTCCCTGATCATTAGTTATGCTGAGCATTTTTTCATATGTTTACTGGCTATTTGTATATTTTCTTTTGAGAATTGTCTATTCATGTCCTTAGTCCACTTTTTGATGGCATTATTTTTTTCTTGCTATTTTTTTGAGTTCCTTGTAGATTCTGGATATTAGTCCTTTGTCAGATGTATAGATTGTGAAGATTTTCTCTCACTCTGTGGATTGTCTGTTTACTCTGCTGACTGTTCCTTTTGCCATGCAAAAGCTCTTTAGTTTAATTAAGTCCCAGCTATTTATCTTTGTTTTTATTGCATTTGCTTTTGGGTTCTTGGTCATGAAATCCTTGACAAAGCCAATAACTAGAAGGATTTTTCTGATGTTATCTTCTAGGATTTTTAAACTTTCAGGTCTTAGATTGAAGACCATGATCCATCTTGAGTTGATTTTTATATAAAGTGACAGATGAGGATCCAGTTTCATTCTTCTATATGTGGCTTACTAATTATCCCAGTACCATTTGTTGAATAGGGTGTCCATTCCCCACTTTATCTTTTTGTTTGCTTTGTTGAAGATCAGTTGGCTTAAGTATTTGGGTTTATTTCTGGGTTCTCTATTCTGTTTCATTGGTATGTGCCTATTTTTATACCAGTACCATGCTGTTTTGGTCACTATGACCTTATAGTATAGTGTGAAGTCAGATAATGTGATACCTCCAGATTTCAGTGTAATAAAAGCCATCTGTGACAAACCCACAGCCAACATAATACTGAATGGGGAAAAGTTGAAAGCATTCCCTCTGAGAACTGCAGCAAGACAAGTTTGCCCACTCTCACTACTTCTATTCAACATAGTGTTGGGAAATCTTAGCCAGAGCAATCGGACTGGAGAAAGAAATAAGGGGCATCCAAATGGGTAAAGAGGAAGTCAAACTGTCGCTGTTTGGTGATGATATGATTCACCTACAAAACCCTAAATACTCCTCCAGAAAGCTCCTAGAACTGAAAAAGAACTCAGCAAAGTTTCCGGATACAATATTAATGTACACAAATCAGTAGCTTTTCTATATACCAACAGCGACCAAGCTGAGAATCAAATCAAGAACTCAACCCCTTTTACAATAGCTGCAAAAAAATAAAATATTTAAGAATATACCTAACCAAGGAGGTGAAAGACCTCTACAAGGAAAACTACAAAACACTGCTGAAAGAAATCATACACAACACACACAAAAAAATGGAAACAGTTCTCATGCTCATGGATGGGTAGAATCAATATTGTAAAAATGACCATACTGCCAAAAGCAATCTATAAATTTAATGCAATTCCCATTAAAATACAACCACCATTATTCACAGAACTAAAAAAAAAAAAAAATCCTAAAATTCATATGGAACCAAAAATGAGCCCACATAACCAAAGCAAGACTTGGCAGAAGAAATTTCTAAGCAGCAAAGCATTCAAGAGGAAGCAGAGCATAAAAGTTTGAAAATTTTGCAGCCTGACAATGCAATAGAAAAGAAGAACCCATTTTCTGGGGAGAAATTCAAGCCAGCTGCAGAAATTTGCATAAATAACAAGGAGCTGAATGTTAATCACCAAGACAATGAAAAAGTATGTCTCCAGGGCATGTTAGAGACTTTCATGGCAGCCCCTTTGATCATAGGCCCACTAGGAGGAAAAATGGTTTCCTGGGTCAGGCCCAGTACCCCCTGCTATGTGCAGCCTAGGGACTTGCTGCCCTGTATCCCAGCTGTTTCAGTATGGCTAAAAGAGGCCAAGGTATAGTTCAGGCTGTGGCTTTCTCAGAATGTAAATCCTAAGCCTTGGCAGCTTCCACATGGTTTTGAGCCTATGGGTGCACAGAAGTCAAGAATTGATGTTTGGGAACCTCTGCCTAGATTTCAGAGGATGAATGGAAACACCTGGACGTCCAGGCAGAAGTTTGCTGCAGTAGTGGAGCCCTCGTGGAGCACCTCTGCTAGGACAACATGGAAGGGAAATGTGGGGTTGGAGCCCCCACACAGAGTCCCCACTGGGGCACTGCCTATTGGAGCTGTGAGAAGAGGGCTACCATCCTCTAGACACCAGAATGGTAGATCCACCTACAGCTTGCCCCCATGAACCTAGAAAAGCCACAGGCACTCAACACTAGCCCGTGAAAGCATCTGGGAGGGGGGCTGTACCCTGCAATGCCACAGGGGTGGATCTGCCCATTGCCATGGGAGCCCACCTCTTGCATCAGCATGACCTAGATGTGAGACATGGAGTCACAGGAGATTATTTTGGAGCTTCAAGATTTAATTACTGCCTCATTGGATTTCAAACTGGCATAGGGCCTGTAGCCCTTTGTTTTGGCCAATTTCTCCCATTTGGAATGGGTGTATTTATCCAATGCCTGAACCTCCATTGTATCTAGGAAGTAACTGACTTGCTTTTGATTTTACAAGCTCATAGGTGGAAGAGACTTGCCTTGTCTCAGATGAGACTTTGGACTTGGACTTTCAACTAATGCTGAAATGAGCTAAGACTTGGGGGACTGTTGGAAAGGCATGATTGTGTTTTGAAATGTGAGGACATGAAATTTGGGAGGGGTCAGGGGTAGTATGATATGATTTGGCTGTGTCCCCACCTGAATGTCATCTTGAATTGTAGTTCCCATAATCCCCATGTGTGGTGGGAGGGTCCAAGTGGGAGGTAATTGAACCATGGGGGTGATTTTCCCCATGCTATTCTTGTGATAGTAAGTTCTTGTGAGATCTAATGGTTTTATAAGGGGCTTCCCCCTTTGCTCTGCTCTCATTCTTCTCTGTCCTGATGCTTTGTGAAGAAAGATGTGTTTGCTTGCCCTTCCACCATAATTGTAAGTTTCCTGAGCCTTCCCTAGCCATGCTGAACTGTGAGTCAATTAAACCTATTTTCTTTATAAATTACTCAGTCTCAGGTATTTCTTTATTAGCAGTGTGAGAACAGACTAACACAGTCCTCTTGCATCCCATTAAGCTTCTGTATGATGATTGTTTCAAATTTTTGTCAGGAAATTTGTAAATATTATCATTTATTTGGGATCAGTTACTGGTGATTTAATAGTTCCCTTTGGTGTTGTCATGTTCATTTGATTCTCCATGATTCATGCACGTAGCTTTGTGTTGGTATCTGTGCATCTGAAAGAGAAAACACCCCTTCCAGTCTTTACAAACTGGTTTTGGCAGGCAGTGACTTTCTCCTGTTGGGCCCTCAGGCTGATGGGATTTCCTCTAGTATCACAGTTAAGTGTGGTTGGAGCTGGGTCACGTGGATGCTGCTGGATCTGTAGTGAAGTCTATGGTTGGTGGGCCTTTTACTTGAGGTTCAGTTGAGCATGAACCTATGTAGTCCCTGGGAAGACAGGACTGCCTCTAGGGAATTGGTCAGTGGGGCTGGTGCTGGAACAAGGGCCTACAATGGATCTGCAGTTGGATCTACAAACAAGAAATCTGTTACCAGGTGCATAAACCAGTGTGGTTTCCACTGCATCCTTTAGAAAGCTCTCACTGGTTCACTGAGCATGTCTGAATTAGTCAGTTCTCATACTGCTAATAAAGACATACCTGAGACTGGGTAATTTATAAAGGAAAGAGGTTTAATAAACTCACAGTTCCACATGACTGGGGAGGCCTCACAATCATGGTTGAAAGCAAATGAGGAGCAAAGTCATATCTTACATGGTGGCAGGCAAGAGAGCTTGTGCAGAAGAACTCCGATTTATAAAGCCATCAGATCTCATGAGACTTATTCACTACCACGAGAACAGTATGGGGGAAACAATCCGCATAATTCAATTATCTCCACCTGGCCCTGCCCTTGATAAGTGGGAATTATCACAATTCAAGGTGAGATTTGGGTTGGGACACAGCCAAACCATATCACTGTCCTTTGGAAGGCAATACTGACCCTGGATTGCAGCTAAGCAGTGCTGGAATTAAGTCATGGGGATGTTTCAAGGTGCACAGACAGGACCAAGGACTGCAGGCCTGCCTCCATTGGCATGGACATCGTGTCTCTCTCTGGGACCTTGAGAAGACAGGCTCTCTCCTGGACAATGGTTGAGAGAGGGAGCAAAGTCTGAAGGTCTTTCTCTGGGGATAAGTTGGATGTGACTCCTCCTGTGTCCCTTAGAAAATAGTACTGGTGGCAGAACCAAGACTAAATTGGGCTTATGCTGAATCCAAAAGGGGATGAGGCAGTGTCCAGGTTTGTAGCTGGGACCATAATCAGTGAGAAGGTAGGGCACAGGCCTGCTCTCCCAAAACAGTCCCTCCCAGTCTTAGGTTCCACTCAGGTTTCACAAATTCCTACCTCAATCCCAAAGGTCCCACAAAAACACTTTTTTTTTTTTTCCTGTGGATGGCTGACAAATTATTGTTGCTGCAGGGGGTATACTCAAGTGAAAACCTCCTATTCCACCATCTTGCTTCCCAATTTCATCTTCATATTTCCTGTTTAATTGGCTTTACTTATATTTTTATATAGCATATCACTTAACTCCACCTTTGCTAAATTATTTGCCAAATCCAAATCCTATGGATAATTCATGTGACTTTTCAGCAACATTTGATAGAAGTAACCACTCATTCCTTCTCGAAAGATTTTATTTATTTGGATTCCTGGATACCACACTCTCCCTTTTTTATTTTTCTCCTATCCCCTGGCTGCTCATCATTAGTCTTCTTTGCTGGCCATTTATTGCTCTGCCTCAAGTGTTGGAAAGCCCTAGAGCTTAGTGCTTAAACCTTACCTCTTTTCTCTATGCTCACCCCTTAAATTATATCCAGGCTCTTCACTGTACTTATGTTAATATGCTGATGACTCTAGAATTTCTATTTGCAGACCAGATCTCTTCCTTAATGTGAACCTCAAACTTAACATATCCAAGACCAAACTCCAGATTTTTACCTCTTAATCTGTTCTTCCTATAGTCTTCATAATCTCATTAAATGGTAATTACAACCTTTCCATTATGGATGCCACAAATAACTTGAGAATTATCTTTACTTCACTCTTTTTCTCACACCCTATATCCAATCCATGGACAAATATTGGCTGTATTTCAAATAACATTCATAATCTGGCCACATCCATTTACACTGCTACCACTCTAGTTACACACCCCTATCTTCAGCTTGGCCTATTGTAATAGCCCCATAGGTTCCTGCTTCCATCTTTGAACTCCTACTGCCTATTCTTTACAGTGCAACCAGAGTCAGCCTTTCAAAACACATGTAATATTGTGTCACTCATTTGTTAAAATTTTTACAATAGCTTGCTAAATCACTCTGAGTGAAATCCAAAGTCTTCATTTTGGCATACAGAATGCAAAATAACTTTTTGAACTTTAACTCCTACTGCTGTTTTTCTACATAATTTCACCTAACTCCTTGATATTCCCAAATACATCAAGTATGTTCCTACCTCTGCCTGGAATATTCTCTCAGTGCATGGTTCTCTCCCTTCTTCCAAGTATCTATTCAAATGTAACCTTCATAGAAAGGACTTTACTATCTTACTAAATGAAACATTAGCAACTCTCAACCCCCCCTACGTCTTCCCCTTTAATTTGTTGTTTTTTTCTTCATCTCACTTATCAGATCAACTTTTTGTTTATTTTCTATCCCCCTACCAGAATATCTTCATGAGGATAAACAGTTTGCCTGATTTTCATACTGTTTTGTCTCCAGCAAATAGAACAGCTCTTGGTACACAAAAAGTTCACAACGAATATTTAATACATCTGCAAAGTCACTTTTGACATGTAAGGTAAAATATTCACAGATTCATAGGATTAGGACATGGACATATTTTGAGGGACATTATTCAGCCTACTATAAGATTAAAGAACAATTTAAGTAAAATAGGTAACATTTATATAGTGCTTACTATGTATAAGACCATCATTCTGAGCATTTTACAAACAATTATCTTAGTGAATTCTCACAAACCACACTAATTGATTGTTACTATTGTTATCTCCATTTTACAGCTATTTAGCAAGGATCTTTTTTTCTTTCCAGGGCAGCAGTGTATCAAACAAGAGTTTGCGTTGGGTAATCAGTAGGATATTTTTCAAATCTAACTTCCAGGGTTTTGCTATTTTACTGGATTAATTTAGTTCACAAGGAGGGCAAAAAGCAGTTCTGCTACTCTTACTGGCACAAAATTGAAAATGATCTAGAATAAAACTATCTCTCTGAAAACTGTTCATACCTGTCACTACCATCCAACCCTCTGTCATGAAGCTCCACCTTAATGCAAGAATTCACCACTACCCACTGAAACTCTCATATGCTTTTGGCTTATCTCTGCAGACAGTAAAGTTCATCAAATATTCCTTTTGCTCTCCTACATTTTTCAGCCCCCATAATGGTAGGCAGCATCATACTACTAGTTCTGGCTCATTCAGTGTGTGTGAAAGGAGCATGAGCCACTTCTAGGCTGAGGCAGTGAAAATCCACTATTTCCTTTCTTCTACCATGAGAATATAAGATGCCCTCAGCCTGTGTCCCTGAGGCTCTGGAACAGAGCTCCTCATGCCAACCAGACTTAGAAAGGTACTTAAAGAAAGAAAGAAATGTTAGTTTTGTTTGGACATCAAAACAAAATGGCAGGGGAAATCTGCTACCACAGCATTGTCTAGACAAACCTGACTAACATATTTTCACTGACAGGTATCTCCAAATCATTTGCTAAGCAGCTCAGACTGCATTTAGTCTCTGTACTGTCAATAAGATATGAATAGTATCTGTCTGAGTAAGGTAAAAAGAAAGCTACCTGGAGAGCCATTTATTCTATAAGAAAAGAACAGGAAATTTTGTTGTGCTGATCTCCTTGGAAAGAGCAATATGGTGCCTGACCATATCTCCTACTGAGACCAGAGGCTCAGATATGATTAGAGTTCAGTGTCTTCTCAAATTGCTATAAACGAAGGTGATTTATAGGTCTAGAATTGATTTTGTATAGTTAACACAGCTGATTTTTGTTTGTTTGTTTTCCTTATATTTTTTCAACTGAGCATTTTTTGAGAACACATTACGGGAGACAATTCAGTTGAAAGTCATAGTCCATTTCACGGAGTTGACGGTCTAATGGGGAAGTAAAAATGTACTCACCTAAATATGATACAAGGCAGAATCAAGTCAGTGCCTGTTATGGATGGGAATTCTCTGATAGAGTCAATGATTCAAGACGACTGGGTCATAATGAGGAAAGGATCAAAGATGAGCATCATTGTTTGACTCCCCACCACCCAGCCCTGCACTTCCTCCACCACCAACAACAGAATCATCTCAGGCCTTAAAACCTGGATATTACATTTATTTGCATAAGATTCTTAGAATGAGATAACTAGTATTTTGCTCCCCATTAAATTTTAAACATTTTAAAACATTTTTTCATGAACTTTTCTCTGTTTTCATATTAAAATAACTTTGAAGAGTTGTAGTCAAGGTATATCCTATAGAAAAACAATATGCAATACCCATAGCAAAGACTTGAGGGACTAAAACACATATGCAATAGTGATAAATTTGGTTAAACCCATATCATCTAAGAATTGTTACAAATTTGTCATGAGGATGGATGACAATCTGGTCCTGAAGCTGAGAATATGAAACTTTCTACAGAGGCTACCAGAAGAACCTGGCATGCCCTAAACATACTACCAGTGTTAAACCATGCTATCCATGCCTGCTCTGGCCCTGGGGACAGCTGTGAGAGGAATGCTGCTTCAGCCATCTTTGTAGTAGGATTAAGTTGGCTGACCCATCTTCCATAGTAAAGTCAAACACGGATAGAAGTTTAGTACTAGAAAGTGAGTCCCAAGTTGAGGAGGGGGACAGCTGAGCATAAGGTATCAGCTCTACATTTCCCTGACTCTCACTTTTCTCTCAGTGAATGCAATTTACTCAGAGAAGTGGTTAAGTGCATAGACTCTGGAGCCAAAGTTGGTTGGGTTGAACTCCCAGTTTTATCACTTTTCAGCTCTCTGACCTCACAAAAGTCATTGAACTCCTCTGTAACATTCTAACAAACCTCAATTTAACATTTTTATCTAACAAACTATTTCACATTTTGTCCACTTAGCATAACTGATACAGATTGGATTGTTTTCAAAGAAAAAAAATATTTTTCTAAATACTAAGAGGGAAAAAAAGAAGCAAACACAAGAAGTGCAAAAGACAAAAAGGATACACAGCTCAGTTATATAAGGCCCACCTACTCCATCTGCTGCCTTGCTGTGAAAAGCTGACAGGACCTTGCAACACTTTGCCTTAATTCCTTCTTTACTGTATCATTACTGTGCTATTTTGTTATCACTGAAAAGATGTCAAATTCCAACTACTACCCAAAGTTCTCCCCCTAAGCAAGCTAATACCATCTGTGATACGAGAGAGAGAGAGAGAGAGAGAGAGAGAGAGAGAGAGAGAGAAAGAGAATGAAAAAGAAATTGATTCCCCCTATGTTGATTATACATTAAGATCCTCCTACTCCTCAAATCTGGCATTCTGATCTTTAAACTGACAAATACACTTCTCTCCCCTTGGTGAATGACCTCACAGGTGATATTCAGCACCTTCATAAAGGCTGTATTCCTATGCCAAATATACATAGAACATTACCATAATACAGCATCCATATGCCTAGATGTACACATATTTAGAGAGAATAACAGGGCAGATGTGGAGGGAAAGGGAATTTCATCATACATAGTGCTTCTCAAACTATAGTTTTAGAATTATCTATAGTAGAATCTCTTGTTAATGGAAATTTCTGTGTTCCACAAGAGACTTCTGTATCAATATTGGGGTGGGACCAACAAATCTGCACTTTTAAAACAGACTACATGATTCTGATGTGCTGAAAGTTTGAGAGTCCTTGTAATAAAGGCTTGGGCAAGGTTAGATTATTAAATTCAAATTATGTTAACATCAAACTCCCATTATGTGCCGTGAACAATGCTTTATGTAGGAACAATAACAATAAAAAATATGTGCCGTGAACAATGCTTTATGTAGGAGAACTCCTACAAATCTCACACCAGCCCTGTTAAAAATGTCCCATTTTGCTTACATTGAAACAGAGGCACATGGAAATAAAGTAACTACCCAAGACTATTACAGCTACTAGAAGCATAGCTATTAAAAGCGGAGTTAATGAAGGACAATGTGCTAGTCTCAAAGAGAAGTATTGGAGGAATTGAGTAAGGGAAGAATTGAGAAGCGGTTAAGTGCATAGACTCTGGGGCGAAAACTGGTTGGGATTAACTCCCAGTTTTATCACTTTCTAGATCTCTGACCTCACAAAAGTCATTGAACTCCTCTGTACCCCAGATTTCTCAACTATAAAATGGAAATGAGACTGTCTCAGTCTGTTTTCTGTTGCTTATAACAGAATACCTGAAACTGGGTAATTTATAAAGAAAAGCAGTTTATTTTTATTCATGGTTCTGTAGGCAGGGAAGTTCAAGGGGATGGCCCTGGCTTGTGGGGAGGATCTCTGGGCTGCATCATAATATGGTGGAGAAGGTCAAAGGGGAAGTAGACATGTGTGAAGAGACAAAACCCAAGAGGTATCCTGACTTTATAACAAACTCGCTTCTCATGGGAGCTAATACATTTTTGGGAGAACTAATCTAGTCATGCCAGAATAAGAACTCACTCACTATCATAAAAAAGGCACCAAGCCATTCATGAGGGATCCACCCCTATGACTCAAACACCTACCACTAGGTCCCACATCCCATCACCGCCACACTGGGGATCAAATTTCAACATAATATTTTGTGGAGACAAACAAATCATATCCAAACCATAGCATTCTCCTCCTAGCCCTTCAAAACTCATGTTCTTCTTACATATGAAATACAATCATTCCATCTCAAATAGTCCCAAGTCTTGTGCATCTGCTCAAAAGTCCAAAATCCAAAGTCTCATCCGAGACTCTAGGCAAGCTCCTTTCAGCTATAAGCCTGTAAAATAAAAACAAGTTATTTACTTCCAGGATACCATGGTGGAACACACATTTGGTAAACATTCCCATTTCAAAAGGCAGAAATAAGCCAAAAGAAAGGAATGGCAAGCCCCAAGAAAGTCTGAAACCCAGCAGGGCAGACATTAAATCTTAGTGTTCCAGTATAGTATTTCACACCATGTGCTACCTCTTGGGCACACTGATGTGAGGAGTGGGCTCCCAAGGTCTTGGGTAGCCTTGCTCCCATGGCTTTCCTGGGCACACCTCACATGGTTACTCTTACAGGTTGGAGTTGAATGCCTACAGTTTTTCCAGGTTGGCATTCCACACCGGTAGTTCTACAATTCTGCAGTCCCAGTGGTAGCACCATCCCTGTGCCTCCACTAGGCATTGCCCTGGTGGAGGTGGCTCTGCCTCTGCAGCTTTGGCAGCTCTGTCCCTGCAACTGGTTTCCATCTGGTTTCTTAGGCTTTCTAATACATCCTCTAAAATGTGGGTGGAAGCTGCCAAGTGTCCACAGCTCCAGACCAAAATTTACTTTGTAGGTTTAAATGCATTAATATAGGTAAGTTACTTAAAACAGTACTCTCAGCACATAGTAAGCTCTATATAAGAGACAGTTGTTATTGTTATTATTTTATTGCTTTGATTATAATTGTATACATTAGACTCAGATCTCCTTTAGCAGAAATTGATATACACAAAGAACTGTTTTTGTACTATTCCACCACCTGCCTCCCTAACGTACTGCTCACCATCAGTATATACATCTTGGAGTCCCTGAAAATTTAAGGAAGTGGATACTCCAATTCTCTGTCATGGTAGACTCTGTCCTCACAGTTCTGTTACAGTGGCTGCTGTGTCCACCATTAGAACCATTCCACTATATTTATACATTGAAAAGCTCAGACAAATTATAAGTAACTTAGCAGGGTTGAGAGGACATATGAACCTGCTAAGTCTTTGAAAAACAGCCAACTGAAACTTAGATAAGAGCAAAGTTCCAAGGAAACAGAAAACCTTTTGAGGAAATTTCAGAACACAGATTATCACAGTATGTGACACTTGGGAGAGACTCTAGCACCAATTTATCTCACAGTGACTGAATCCTGAGAAAATGGCACCAACTTAAGGCCTGTCAGCTTTGCTATAATTAAAACAGGTTTGTTTACTAAAAGCAGTGGCAGACTTTGGTGCTCTGGGCTTCACTAAACTACATACTATAGATATCAGATAAGCAAACACATGCACAATGGATCAGTGGGAAAGAGGAGAAAGGGTACCATAAGCAAAACACAGTTATATTTGTCTTCTCCTCCCTACCCCAGGAGAGGAGAGTTGGAGAATAGCCCATGATATAAGTCATATCTCTATGCTTCTTTTTCTCAGTGGCAGAGGGTGGTACTAGACACCATGAAGGAGTTGGGGCAGCAGTGAAGAGGAAGATTGGTCAGAAAATACAGTGCCTGTTTTTCTCTACAGAACTAAAGCAGGACACACATATTCCCCATGCTGCTAACTCAGCTGTTCAAACGATATGAAACTTCATAATTCAAATAAGAATTTTTACAACATCAAGGACCAGTTCCATCAAATCCAAACACTCATACTCCAAGTAACTGCTGCCAGATAAGGAGCTGTTCTTCTTGGAGGAATCTTTAAGTAATGACTGTTTGCTCTCTTTTGTCACTTAGGTTATAAATTTTAGAATTGTCATATTCTAGAGCTGGAAAGATTGTGCTTCTCAGTGGTCAAATAAGATGAGAGAAGACTAACTGTATTAGTCCATTCTCACACTGCTGATAAATACAAACCTGAGATTTAGTAATTTATAAAGAAAAAGAAGTTTAATGGACTCACAGTTCCATGTGGCTGGGGAGGCCTCACAATCATGGTGGAGGGTGAAAGGCACATCTTACATGGAGGTAGACAAGAAAGAAAATGAGAGCAAAGAGGGGAAAATCCCTTATAAAACCATCAGTTCTTGCAGAAAATCATTCACTATCACAAGAACAGCATGGAGGTAACCACTCCCATGATTCAATTATCTCCCACCAGGTCCCTTCCATGACACATAGGAATTCTAGGAACTACAGTTCAAGATGAGATTTGGGAGGAGAAACAGCCAAACCATATCATTCTGCCCCTGGCCCCTCACAAATCTCATGTCCTCACATTTCAAAACACAGTCATGCCTTCCCAACAGTCCCCCAAAGTCTTAACTCATTCCAGCATGAACTCAAATATCCAAGTCCAAAGTCTCATCTGACACAAGTCCCTTCCACCTATGAGCCTGTAAAATTGAAAGAAAGTTAGTTACTTCCTAGATACAATGGGGGTACAGGCATTGGATAAATATACCCATTCCAAATGGGAGAAATTGGCCAAAACAAAGGGGCTACAGGCCCCATGAAAGTCTGAAATTCAATAGGGCAGTTATTAAACCTTAAAGTTCCAAAATGACCTCCTTTGACTCCATGAATCACATCCAGATCACGCTGATGCAAGAGGTGGGCTCCCACAGCCTTGGGAAGCTTTGCCCCTGTGGCTTTGCAGGGTACTGCCCCTCTCCTGGCTGCTTTCTTGGCTGGCATTGAGTGTCTGTGACTTTTCCAGGCACATGACGCAAGCTGTAAGTGGAACTACCATTCTGGGGTCTGGAGGACAGTAGCCCTCTTCTCACAGGTCCACTAAGCAGTGCCCCATTGGGGACTCTGTATTGAGGCTCCGACCTCACATTTCCCTTCCACACTACTCTAGCAGAGATTCTCCATGAGGGTCCTGCCTCTGCAGCAAACTTCTGCCTGGACATCCAGGCATTTCCACACATCCTCTGAAATCTAGGCGGAGGTTCCCAAACCATTAATTATTGACTTCTGTGCACCCACAGGCCAAACACCACATGTAAACTGCCAAAGTGTGGGGCTTGCACCGTCTGAAGCAATGGCCTGAGCTGTACATTGGCCCCTTTTAGCCATGGCTGGAAATGAAGCGTCTGGGATGCAGGGCACCATCTCCTGAGGCTGCACAGAGCAGGGGGCCCCAGGGCCCAGCACAGAAAACCATTTTCCCTCCTAGGCCTCCAGACCTGTGATAGGGAAGGCTGCTGTGAAGGTCTATGACATGCCCTGGAGACATTTTCCCCACTGTTTTGGTGATTAGCATTTGGCTCCTCATTCATTATGCAAATTTCTGCAGCAGGCTTGACTTTCTCCTCAGAAAATGGGTCTCTTTTCTATTGCATTGTCAGGCTGCAAATTTTCCAAACTTTTATGCTCTGTCCCCTTTTGAATGGTTTACTGCTTAGAAATTTCTTTCACCAGGTACCCCAAATCATCTCTCTCAAGTTCAAAGATCCACAGATCTCTAGGGAAGGGGCAAAATGCCTCCAGTCTCTTTGCATAGCAAGAGTAACCTTTATTCCAGTTCCCAGTAAGTTCCTCATTTCCATCTGAAACCACCTAAGCCTGGATATTATTGTCCATATCACTGTTCGCATTTTAGTCAAAGCCATTCAACAAGTCTCTAGGAAACTCCAAACTTTCCCACATCTTCCTGTCTTCTGAGCCCACCCAGTCTCTAGAAAGTTCCAAATTTTCCCACATTTTCCTGTCTTCTTCCGAGCCCTCCAAACTGTTCCAACCTCTGCCTATTACCCAGTTCCAAAATAGCTTCCACATTTTCAGGTATCTTTACAGCATTGCCCCACTCCTGGTACTAATTTACTGTATTAGTCCATTTTCACACTGTTGATAAAGACATACCTGAGACTGGGTAATTTATAAGGAAAAAGAGGTTTAATGGACTCACAGTTCCACATGGCTGGGGAGGCTTCACAAACATGATAGAAAGTGAAAGGCATGTCCTATATGGTGGCAGGCAAGAAAGAAAATGAGAGCAAAGTGGGGGAGAACCCCTTATAAAACCATCGGATCTCATGAGAACTCACTCACTATCATGAGAATCGCATAAATGTAACTGCCCCCATGATTCAATTACCTCCCACCAGGTCCATCCCACAATGGGGGTTAAAATTCAAGATGAGATTTGGATGGGGACACAGCCAAACCATATCACTAACCATGGGCTAAGAAGCAAGGGATGCTCAATAAATATTTATAGATTTAAACTAAAGTGAATTACAGTGGGTTATCAATCTTAGAAACATGACTTTTGATAATTAATGAGATGTGATTATACCACATTAAGACTTGATTTTCTTGTTTGGATACTAAATTGGCTTCTCTTCCATCTCCTATTTGTAATAATTCTTCCAAGGATATAGACAAGAGCTCAAACATAATATCATAAAGTTATTTTAGTGTTCTGGGATGCAATTTACCTGTTGTACAAACTGAATTCATTTATTTGTTTGTTGTCCAAACTCTTTTGGAATATAATTTCTTCTCTTCAAAGCTTATTCTTATATATTGCAATGACAGCACTACTGGCATTTGAGGTGGGGCAATTCTTTTATAAGACTTTAGGCTTTTTCGCAACGGGTTTGCCGCCAGAACACAGGTGTCGTGAAAACTACCCCTAAAAGCCAAAATGGGAAAGGAAAAGACTCATATCAACATTGTCGTCATTGGACACGTAGATTCGGGCAAGTCCACCACTACTGGCCGTCTGATCTACAAATGCGGTGGCATCGACAAAAGAACCATTGAAAAATTTGAAAAGGAGGCTGCTGAGATGGGAAAGGGCTCCTTCAAGTATGCCTGGGTCTTGGATAAACTGAAAGCTGAGCGGGAACGTGGTATCACCATTGATATCTCCTTGTGGAAATTTGAGACCAGCAAGTATTATGTGACTATCATTGATGCCCCAGGACACAGAGACTTCATCAAAAACATGATTACAGGGACATCTCAGGCTGACTGTGCTGTCCTGATTGTTGCTGCTGGTGTTGGTGAATTTGAAGCTGGTATCTCCAAGAATGGGCAGACCCGAGAGCATGCTCTTCTGGCTTACACACTGGGTGTGAAACAACTAATTGTTGGTGTTAACAAAATGGATTCCACTGAGCCACCCTACAGCCAGAAGAGATACGAGGAAATTGTTAAGGAAGTCAGCACTTACATTAAGAAAATTGGCTACAACCCCGACACAGTAGCATTTGTGCCAATTTCTGGTTGGAATGGTGACAACATGCTGGAGCCAAGTGCTAACATGCCTTGGTTCAAGGGATGGAAGGTCACACGTAAGGATGGCAATGCCAGTGGAACCACGCTGCTTGAGGCTCTGGACTGCATCCTACCACCAACTCGTCCAACTGACAAGCCCTTGCGCCTGCCTCTCCAGGATGTCTACAAAATTGGTGGTATTGGTACTGTTCCTGTTGGCCGAGTGGAGACTGGTGTTCTCAAACCCGGTATGGTGGTCACCTTTGCTCCAGTCAACGTTACAACTGAAGTAAAATCTGTCGAAATGCATCATGAAGCTTTGAGTGAAGCTCTTCCTGGGGACAATGTGGGCTTCAATGTCAAGAATGTGTCTGTCAAGGATGTTCGTCGTGGCAACGTTGCTGGTGACAGCAAAAACGACCCACCAATGGAAGCAGCTGGCTTCACTGCTCAGGT
This sequence comes from Papio anubis, assembly GCF_008728515.1. Taxonomy (NCBI): domain Eukaryota; kingdom Metazoa; phylum Chordata; class Mammalia; order Primates; family Cercopithecidae; genus Papio; species Papio anubis. The sequence goes on along the minus strand of NC_044996.1, from coordinate 3,231,579 downwards.
GATTATCCTGAACCATCCAGGCCAAATAAGTGCTGGCTATGCCCCTGTGTTGGATTGCCACACGGCTCACATTGCATGCAAGTTTGCTGAGCTGAAGGAAAAGATTGATCGCCGTTCTGGTAAAAAACTGGAAGATGGCCCTAAATTTTTGAAGTCTGGTGATGCTGCCATTGTTGATATGGTTCCTGGCAAGCCTATGTGTGTTGAGAGCTTCTCAGACTATCCACCTTTGGGTCGCTTTGCTGTTCGTGATATGAGGCAGACAGTTGCGGTGGGTGTCATCAAAGCAGTGGACAAGAAGGCTGCTGGAGCTGGCAAGGTCACCAAGTCTGCCCAGAAAGCTCAGAAGGCTAAATGAATATTATCCCTAATACCTGCCACCCCACTCTTAATCAGTGGTGGAAGAACGGTCTCAGAACTGTTTGTTTCAATTGGCCATTTAAGTTTAGTAGTAAAAGACTGGTTAATGATAACAATGCATCGTAAAACCTTCAGAAGGAAAGGAGAATGTTTTGTGGACCACTTTGATATTCTTTTTTGCGTGTGGCAGTTTTAAGTTATTAGTTTTTAAAATCAGTACTTTTTAATGGAAACAACTTGACCAAAAATTTGTCACAGAATTTTGAGACCCATTAAAAAAGTTTAATGAGAAAAAAAAAAAAAGACTTTAGTACATCTGTCTCCTACCCATTAAATACCAGCAGCATGCTCCCCTCTGCCAGTTATTGTGTAACCAAATAATCCATACACCCAACACCAAATGTTCCCTCATGGGATAGTACCTCTTCTAGTTATGAACCAATCTATCATTTCCAGTTTGATGGCCCTTCTCCTTGTTGGAAAACATGGACGTAAAAAAGAGCTGAGTAGCTCTGCTTTCTGTCTGATATCTGTTAACTTTAAACCATCTGCTCCAAACTAGGTGACAGGTAAAGGTAAGCTCATAGATAATTTAAATACAGTGAATGGAGGGTGTGGAGAGTAATGAACATACATAAAAGAGATAACATTCAGGCATTTAGACATGGCAAAATAATGGAGAGATGGGGATCAGGAGCCATTCATTAAACAAATATTTTAGTTCCTAATGTGTGCTATGTATTTGCTGTTACAAACAGGAATGAACAAAACAGACAAAACTTTTTATCATCATGGAGCTTATATTATTATTGGGGAAAGACTGACAATAAACATGCAACTCATATACCCGATGGTACAAAATGCTGTGGAAAATGGCCAGAGAAGTCCTCTCTGTAATTATGACATTAAGGAAAGTAAAAGTTAGGAGGAGGTCACAATATCCCATGTGATGATGGTGGTGTAGTCTTGTGTGAAAGCAAGGGAGGTGGTATAATTCCAAAGGAAGCTGACAGACGTTGCCAAAATTTGGGGTATGTGAGGGAGGCATAAATTATTACTGCAGGGTTAGTGGTCTTATACACTGGGGCAAAAAATGTGAGAGTGGGATGACATTTACTGAGCTGGAGGAGAAGGTTTATTGCTGAAGGGGTTTTGGTTTTCGTTATAGGAGAAGATAGGCACTCACGAGTTTGGTTTGGGCCATCCATCTGAGTGGAGATGCTGAATAAGCAGCTGGAAATAAATCAGTTAGAAAAGACGTTAAGGCTGGAGATATGACCGTTGTTACCATATAGATCATATTTATAGTCATTGACAAGATTCCCTAGGGAAAGAAGGGAAGGGCTTAGGACTGAGCCTGAGGGCGTCCCCCAATGTTGCGTAGGCAGGAAAGGAAAGGAGTGAAGAAAGTTGAGAGTAACCAGTGAGGTAGAAGGATAATTAAGAGAGAATGGGATGGCAGAAGCCAAGGGAAGGTAGCATTTCAAGAAGAAAAGGAAAGCAAACAGTTTCAGGTACTGCTGAAAGATTTGGTATGATGAACAATGAGATCTGACCATTGGATTTGATAAAGTGGAAGTCCTTGGCAAACATAGCAAGAAAAGTTTCAGTGAAATGATGAAATGGAAAACTTGACTGCAATGGATTTATTAGTGAATAAGAAGAGAAAAGGGAAGCAGTGAGTATGGAAAATTCTTCTGAGAAATTTTGCTGTAAAGAGAAGCAGAGATATACTTCAAAAAGCAGAAGAGGAATGGGAGGTCAAAAAAGTTGTTTTGCATATTTTTATGATAGGAGGTATTACAGCATGCTTGTCAACAGATGGAAAACAATTAGTAGAAAAAGAAAGGTTGGTGAAGCAGGAGAGAGAGGTGAGACTTGTTGAAGTGCTGCTCTTTAGTGGAATGCAAGGTACAAATTGAAGGATTAACATAAGTTCCCAGTATACAGCTCTGAGAAATGGGAGGCAAGGCAAGTTATATGAGTACAGATTATGAGAGGTAGATAAATGACATGGTAAGAGCATGAGGTATTTGCCTTCTAATTGCTTCTATTTTCCCAGTGCAAAGTAAGAATGGAGGAGAACATATTGGACGTTTAAATAGAGGTGACAGTGTGAATTAGTTGTCCAAGAATGTGGGGAAGTGAATGGAAAGGGCATTTAGCTTAAGACCTTAAAAAATTATTCCCTCATCTTCAGACATGGATAAAACCATGCAATAAAAAATTGAACTATCTCTTTTTGTTGTTTAATTTTTATGGCTACCATCACAAATTAAAATAAAAATTTTGCAATAGTTGGCCCATCTGCAGCTTTGAGAAAAGGTCATCGATAACTAAAGGTGCCTCATCTGATACTGATTTAAAAAATGAACCTTTATCCATCATTTTATGAGACTGGAGAATATGGCTTGATCCTGGTTTTGACATAAAGAGGAAAATGCTTAATAATTCAGTAAGTGCTTAGGAAAATGTTTAGAAAGCCACCTTGCCCCCCAGTATGGCCGTGTCTCCAACACTATGCTTCAGAAAATAAAACTTTCAACATGTGCTCAGTCAGTCAGAAACACCTCTTGGAATCAAGTTCTGTGCCAAATCATGCATTTAAAAGTAGAAAAGAGAGGCCAAGAAAGGAACATGGAGACAAACTCAACCTGCTCCCTGATGTATCAGCTCCTTCTTCGCTTATATTCTAGAAAGGGAAATGGCATTTGTATAAGAACAACTAATTTAAGACAAATAGCATCACTTAAATACTAGCAGATTTATAATCTTTTATTTGGCTGAGCCCCTGCCTAGAATACAAAAAGTTCACCACTGGATAGCCAGGCACAGTAGAAAGAGATCTGATTAAAACAAAAATAATACCAACAAATATAGACAAAATTTCCCCCACTCTCTCCAAGTCCCTCCAATGCTCTCTGGACTCTAAAGATCACATAAGTATACTCCAGTATTTCCAAGTGTTGAGTAGTAGTACCTACCGTAACTTATAGCCTCTGAAAGTAAGAATTCTCTGTAGCATTTTCTCACTATTGCCCCACTCAACTACCATGTCATCATAGGCATAGTCGTGTTATTGGACAGAACCAATCACAGTTCTCCCTTCAGGAATAAACTGGTCACCATTATCAGACTCAAATAATTTTGTGTCCTCTCTTCAAGGGCCTACTTGATCTACTCTTAGAACTTCACCCAGATAATGTCTACTCACAATTAGACAGGATATCAGACTTAACCAGGAAATCATTCATATCCACAAGGGGAACTTTCCAGATCCATTTCTGTTCTCTCCAACAGTTAGCCAGTTTTAGTGACCTTCTCTTCCAGATTCTTATTCTTTATGAGAAGAATATTAACCCAGTCCTGAAAATGACATTTTGTCCCTCTTTTTGTCACATTATGATGAGGCAACGTGATTCCTTCATACTCCTTGGCACATGATTACTGGTGAAAGAGGCTTATTGTCACTCCAAAGGGACCATCATAAGAAACACTCCAATATATGCTAAAGCTCGCAGGTTTTGACAAGAACCATAAAATACACTTGGAAAACACCATAGGAACATAAATGTGGGAATCTTTGCTGATGACTGGGAAAGGCCAAGAAAGCTTCATGGGACCCAGGTAACAAACTGGCATATGTAGCCCTTGAATCTAAAATAAAAGTCAAAACCAAGAAAAGAAAGCTTCATGGGAGACATGTCCATGAATGATGAATAAGAATTAAGCAATTGATTGACGAAGGGGAAAAGATATTCATAAAAGAAGAGAAAACCATACCAAAAGACAAGTTCTAAAGTAACAGTCCAGTTTGCTGAAGAAATAAATGTAGCTGAAAAGGTGATAAAATGCAGATGGGGTCACATTATTAGAAAATTTGCACGCCAGGGAATTGACTTTGGACTTTACTTTGGTAACCTGAAAGAACAGAGTTCATTGTCATCATCATTTTACGGTGAGAAGCATAATGTTATAGTACAAAACACAAATGAACTAAGATACACTCTTGGTTCTATCCCTAACTAGCTGTGTGAACTGAAGCAATTCATTTAACTCAGTTTATCCCACATATGTATAATGATGGAGTTAGAATGAATGGTCTTTAAAGGTCCATTTTGCTCTGATACAATGTAATCGGAAGAATCCGACCTATTCTTCTTGGTCAAGCTCTTATGTGACATCTATTTATCTACAATTTATATTAAATAGTTGTACTAAAAGTTTTAAGCTAATAACTCTGATTTACCAGAAAAAAAGGTTGATAATAAACAATATTTTAGAAATTCTCCAAACCTGCCATGGATTATAGAGGATTGTTACATGAGGAAAAATAAATTAAATTAAATTAGCTCAACGATTTGGAAACCAGGAAATATCTACCAACTCCTTGTAACTCAGGACAAGCAAGAGAAAAGGTTCAGTAGTAAAGGGAAGCAAAGAGGTCACTGTTAGAAAGATATATGAACTTTTATTTTGAGACGGTGAAATGAGTGTAACCATTTAACTCCTTAAATGCCCAAATTACTACTGAAATAATAGAAAATGAAAAGAAGATAATATATTTCAATACAAAAATATGGAAAGGGGAACTATAATTATACCAAAACACTGAAGAATTTCTGCAAGATATAGTTATAATATTGATAGAGCATAAACTCTGCCATGTAAAATAGAGGAGGGAGATTGCTGTCACAGAGGTAAGAGACATGCTTTAAAATGGTGCTCCATAGGATGAAATTCAAAGCTTTGGGGAAGCAAAAACAGCAAGCACAAGCAGGTAATAGAAAAACTGAACTGTAATAGTGATAAAATATTGGAGAACAAGTGAAACAATCATTTACACCTTCCAACCTTCGTACCAAGTTGTATATAAAGACTACATGGATACAGTATTTTAGTGTAGACATCAATTTTTTTTTAAGAGATAGAGTCTCTTTCTGTCACTCAGGGTGTTTAGTGGCATGATCACGGCTTACTGCACCCTCAACTTCCTGGGCTTAAGCAATCCTCCCACCTCAGCTTCCCAAGTAGCTGGGATTACAGGTGCATACTACCACGCCTCACTAATTTTTGTATAATTTTTTTGTAAAGACAGGGTCTCATTTTGTTGCCCAGGCTGGTCTCAAACTCCTGGGCTCAAGCAATTCTCTCACCTCAGCTTCCCAAAACACTGAGCCTACAGGTATGAGCCTCACACCCGGCTGTATCGGTTACTTTTAAAACACAGAGTATATTCCATGAGGAATATCTATTATGTGTATTGGGACTCTAGTGATATCTTCAATTCTCAGTAAAAATGATGTGATGTCAGTTAAAGGACACAAAATTTCAGTTAGCAGGAGGAATAAGTTCAAGAGATCTATTGTACAACAATAGTGACTATAGTGACTGTAGTGCACAACAATGTAGTGTATACTTGAAAATTGCCAGGAAAGTAGATATTAAGTGTTCTCACCACAAAAAAAAGTCTGTCAGAGAATGCACATGAAAATTAGCGGCCGGGCGCGGTGGCTCAAGCCTGTAATCCCAGCACTTTGGGAGGCCGAGACGGGTGGATCACGAGGTCAGGAGATCAAGACCATCCTGGCGAACACGGTGAAACCCCGTCTCTACTAAAAATACAAAAAACTAGCCGGGCGAGGTGGCGGGCGCCTGTAGTCCCAGCTACTCGGGAGGCTGAGGCAGGAGAATGGCGGGAACCCGGGAGGCGGAGCTTGCAGTGAGCTGAGATCCGGCCACTGCACTCGAGCCTGGGCGGCAGAGCGAGACTCCGTCTCAAAAAAAAAAAAAAAAAAAGAAAATTAGCTTGATTAGCCATTCCATAATATATACATATTTCAAAATATCATGTTGTACACCATAAAAACATATGCTTTGTATTTACAATTAAAATAATTAACTAACCAAAATAAATACATAAATGCATGAAAAGAAAGAAATGAGGGGAAATGGGGAAAATACAACTCTGCATAGGCATTAATACATTAAAGTGTTCTACTTCGGGATAATGGCTTTTTTTGCCAATAACAACAATATCTGGCTTGCCTAGAAATTTCATACCAAAATACTCTTGAGAGAAGTCTGTCAGCATATATACTCCTGTGTACACAGGGCAAATTACTCAATCCTCCATTCAGCAAAGAGGTTTATTGTGACAATGTGCTCCTATAACTGCTAAGTAAAACTGTATTAGATCCAAATGATGAACTAGGACCATCTTTGATGAATATGAATAGGCACTCAAAAATCATCAAAAACTTGAAGAAAACCATGACAATGAAAGAGGCAAGATGAACATATTAAACAATTGTCCCCAGGAGAAAGAGGTTCATTTAGTCACTCCAGAAAAAGTCAACAGGATGTTAAAACAATAAGAACACCCTACTATGAAAATTTATCAGTCTGATCTATAAGAAATTTAAAACTTTGTTTTTAGAATTTTTTTTAACTCAAGGAAAATTGAGGAAAAAAATGGCCAAATATTAAATTGGTGATCTGAAAGCCCTTGCTAGGATATTCTCCCAGAAATCTCTAAGAAAAGAAAATCAAAACATCAAGACAAAAACAATGGATTTAGTAGATTATTTGATTAGTCCTATAATGACTAAAAAGTACTCTGTAATTAACATCTTCCCACAAATAAAGTTTCAAGCCTAAATGTCTTTGGAGACTTCAACCAAACATTTAAAGCAAAAATAAGGACAACAATACACAATCTCTTTCTGCAAAGAGAAAATGAGAGGATATTTCAACCACATTATAAGGCCAACATAACTTTGATACCAAAATCTGATTACAACATTGTAAAGAAAAGAGAATTACAAGTGATTCTCACCTGTAGAGATGTAAACATTCAAAATGAAAGATTTGCAAAGTGAATAAATAAATATATAGGAACACGGATGGATCTGGAGGCCATTATTCTTAGAAAACTAACACAGGAACAGAAAACCAAATACTGCATGTTCTCACTTATAAATGTGAGCTAAATGATGAGAACGCATGGACACATATAGGGGAACGACACGCACTGGGGCCTGCTGGAGGGTGGACATTGGGAGGAGGGAGAGAATCAGGAAAATATAACTAATGGGTACAAGGCTTAATACCTGGGTGATGAAATAATCTGTATGGCAAACCCCCATAACATATAACAAACCTGTACATATACCCCTGAACTTAAATAAAAGTGAAAAAAGAAATATATATAAAAGAAAATATCATGAACAAGTTGGAGTTACTTCAAAAATGCAAGTGTGGCTTAAAATTTTAAAATCAACATAATTCATCACATTCACCAAATAAAGGAGAAAAGAATCATATAAATATTTCAATAGTTGAGAAAAATGTTACATTGCTGGGCATGCTCACATGCACCTGTAGCCCAGTTAATCGGGAAGCTGAGGCAGCAGGATCACTTGAATCCGGGAGTTCAAGACCAGCCTGGGCAACATAGCAAGACCCTGTCTCAAAAAAAAATGTTCTATTGCTACTAAAAAGTCTTAAAAACTAGGAATAGATAGGAATTTCCTTCATCTGATGAAGAGTATCTACAAACAAGACTACAGAAAACGTCATACTGAATGATGTAATTGTGGTAGTTTCCCCTCTAAGATCAACAGTGAGCCAAGGATGACAACTATCCAAACTTTTAATCAGCATTGCACTAGAGATCCTAGCCAAAAAAGGAAAGACAGAAATGCAATTGAAAAGGAAAAATTAAAATTGTCATTTTCAGGGGTATAATTGTGAATATAGAAAATTCAAAAGGATCTATAGAGTATTCAAATTAAAAAATTTAGCATGGTTTCTGTATTTCTATATATCAGCCATGAGCAATTACAAAACAAAATAAAATACTATTTACAATAGCGTGAAAAGTAAAGAGGATCAGAATAAATGTAGCAATAGTTTTTTCATAATAGAGGATTGCCCTAATGCTGAGAAACATTAACTCTAGATGTAAGGTTGTTATCGATCTGCCCAGCAAAGCTTAAAAGCAAGGCTTAACTTATCAAAATGTTTTAGGTAACTTAGCTTTGTTCCAGAACAAAGTGCAAAAATACATAAAGGAATACAAAAACAACCAACACCCAACAATCTGCAACAAAACGTCTGGAATCCCATAAAAAACTACCAGACATGCACAGCCATAAAAAAGGATGAGTTCATGTCCTTTGCAGGGACATGGATGAAGCTGGAAACCATCATTCTCAGCAAACTAACACAGGAACAGAAAACCAAACACCGCATGTTCTCACTCATAAGTGGGAGTTGAACAATGAGAACACATGGACACGGAGGGAAACATCACACACCAGGGCCTTTCGGGGGTTGGGGGCTATGGGAGGGATAGCATTAGGAGAAATACCTAATGTAGATGACGGGTTGATGGGTGCAGCAAACCCCATGGCACGTGTATACCTATGTAACAAACCTGCACGTTCTGCACATGCATCCCAGAACTTAAAGTATAATAATAAAAAAAGTTACCAGGCATGCAAAGAAATAAGAAAATGTGATCCATAACAAGGAGAAAAATCAGTCAATAGAATAAAAACATAAATAGCAGAGATTACAGAATTAATAGACAAAGGTCATAAAACAGCAGTTATAAATTTCTGCCATGTATACAAATAGGTAGAGAAAAACATGAAGACAATGAAGAAATAAACGGAAGATATTAAAAGACCTAAATTAAAATTCTAGAGAAAATACAGTATCTGAGATGAAAAAAAAAATCAATAAATTAAACTAACAACAGATTGTCATTGCGGAAAAAAAAAACTAATAAACCTTTAGGCAGCACAACATAAACTATCAGAATAAAACAGAGAGAAAATGGCTAAAAAAATGAAAGAATATCAGTGCACATCAGGTGGCTTAACATATTTGTAACTGGAGGCTGAGATGTGAGTAAGATTATTTAAAGAATTAGCCAGAAGAGAGTGGGGGCCAATATTCAACATTCTTAAAGAAAAGAATTTTCAGCCCAGAATTTCATATCCAGCCAAACTAAGTTTCATAAGTGAAGGAGAAATAAAATCCTCTACAGATAAGCAAATGCTTAGAGATTATGTCGCCACCAGGCCTGCCTTACAAGAGACCCTGAAGGAAGCACCAAATATGGAAAGGAACAACAGGTACCAGCCATTGCAAAAACATGCCAAAATGTAAAGACCATAGATGCTAGGCAACTAATGAGCAAAATAACCAGTTAATATCATAATGACAGGATCAAGTTCACACATAACAATATTAACCTTAAATGTAAATAGACTAAATGGTCCAATTAAAAGACACAGACTGGCAAACTGGATAAAGAGTCAAGACCCATCAGTTTTGCTGTATTCAGGAGACCCACCTCACATGCAGAGACACACATAGGCTCAAAATAAAGGGATGGAGGGGATGGAGGAAGATCTACCAAGCAAAAGGAGAACAAAAAAAAGCAGGAGTTGCAATACTAGTCTCAGATAAAACAGACTTTAAACCATCAAAGATAAAAAGAGACAAAGAAGGCCATCACATACTGGTAAAGGGATCAATTCAACAGAAAGAGCTAACTATCCTAAATATACATACACCCAATACAGGAGCACCCAGATTCATAAAGTGAGTCCTTAGAGACTTACAAAGAGACTAAGACTTCCATACAATAATAATGGGAGACTTCAACACCCCATTGTCAACATTAGACAGATCAACGAGACAGAAAGTTAACAAAGATACCCAGGAATTGAACTCATCTCTGCACCAAGTGGACAGAATAGACATCTACAGAACTCTCCACCCCAAATCAACAGAATATACATTCTTCTCAGCACCACATCGCACTTATTCCAAAATTGACCACATAATTGGAAGTAAAGCACTCCTCAGCAAATGTAAAAGAACAGAAATTATAACAAACTGTCTCTCAGACCACCGTGCAATCAAACTAGAACTCAGGACTAAGAAACTCAATCAAAACCACTCAAACACATGGAAACTGAACAACCTGCTCCTGAATGACTACTGGGTACATAATGAAATGAAGGCAGAAATAAAGATGTTCTTTGAAACCAGTGAGAACAAAGATACAACATACCAGAATCTCTGGGACACATTTAAAGCAATGTGTACAGGGAAATTTATAGCACTAAATGCCCACAAGAGAAAGCTGGAAAGATCTAAAATTGACACTCTAACATCACAATTAAAAGAACTAGAGAAGCAAGAGCAAACACATTCAAAAGCTAGCAGAAGGCAAGAAATAACTAAAATCAGAGCAGAACTGAAGGAGATAGAGACACAAAAAACCCTCCAAAAAATCAATGAATCCAGGAGTTGGTTTTTTGAAAAGAGCAACAAAATTGATAGACCGCTAGCAAGACTAATAAAGAAGAAAGGAGAGAAGAATCAAATAGACACAAAAAAAAATGATAAAGGGGATATCACCACCGACCCCTAAGAAATACGAACTACCATCTGAGAATACTATAAACACCTCTACGCAAATAAACTAGAAAATCTAGAAGAAATGGATAATTTCCTGGACACTTACACTCTCCCAAGACTAAACCAGGAAGAAGTTGAATCCCTGAATAGACCAATAGCAGGCTCTGAAATTGAGGCAATAATTAATAGCCTACCAACCAAAAAAAGTCCAGGACCAGACGGATACACAGCCGAATTCTACCAGAGGTACAAAGAGGAGCTGGTACCATTCCTTCTGAAACTATTCCAATCAATAGAAAAAGAGGGAATCCTCCCTAACTCATTTAATGAGGCCAACATCATCCTGATACCAAAGACTGGCAGAGACACAACAAAAAAAAGAGAATTTTAGACCAATATCCCTGATGAACATCGATGCAAAAATCCTCAGTAAAATACTGGCAAACCAAATCCAGCAGCACATCAAAAAGCTTATCCACCATGATCAAATGGGCTTCATCCCTGGGATGCAAGGCTGGTTCAACATACACAAATCAATAAACGTAATCCAGCATATAAACAGAACCAAAGACAAAAATCACATGATTATCTCAATAGATGCAGAAAAGGCCTTTGACAAAATTCAACAGCCCTTCATGCTAAAAACTCTCAATAAATTCGGTATTGATGGAACGTATCTCAAAATAATAAGAGCTATTTATGACAAACCCACAGCCAATATCATACTGAATGGGCAAAAACTGGAAGCATTCCCTTTGAAAACTGGCACAAGACAGGGATGCCCTCTCTCACCACTCCTATTCAACATAGTATTGGAAGTTCTGGCTAGGGCAATCCGGCAAGAGAAAGAAATAAAGGGTATACAGTTAGGAAAAGAAGAAGTCAAATTGTCCCTGTGTGCAGATGACATGATTGTATATTTAGAAAACCCCATCATCTCAGCCCAAAATCTCCTTAAGCTGATAAGCAACTTCAGCAAAGTCTCAGGATACAAAATTAATGTGCAAAAATCACAAGCACTCTTATACACCAGTAACAGACAGAGAGCCAAATCATGAATGAACTTCCATTCACAATTGCTTCAAAGAGAATAAAATACTTAGGAGTCCAACTTACAAGGGATGTAAAGGACCTCTTCAAGGAGAACTACAAACCACTGCTCAGTGAAATAAAAGAGGACATGAACAAATGGAAGAACATACCATGCTCATGGATAGGAAGAATCAATATCGTGAAAATGGCCGTACTGCCCAAGGTAATTTATAGATTCAATGCCATCCCCATTAAGCTACCAATGACTTTCTTCACAGAATTGGAAAAAACTGCTTTACAGTTCATATGGAACCAAAAAAGAGCCTGCATTGCCAACACAATCCTAAGTCAAAAGAACAAAGCTGGAGGCATCACGCTACCTGACTTCAAACTATACTATAAGGCTACAGTAACCAAAACAGCATGGTACTGGTACCAAAACAGAGATATAGACCAATGGAACAGAACAGAGTCCTCAGAAATAATACCACACATCTACAGCCATCTGATCTTTGACAAACCTGAGAGAAACAAAAAATGGGGAAAGGATTCCCTATTTAATAAATGGTGCTGGGAAAATTGGCTAGCCATAAGTAGAAAGCTGAAACTGGATCCTTTCCTTACTCCTTACACGAAAATTAATTCAAGATGGATTAGAGACTTAAATGTTAGACCTAATGCTATAAAAACCCTAGAAGAAAACCTAAGTAATACCATTCGGGACATAGGCATGTGCAAGGACTTCATGTCTAAAACACCAAAAGCAATGGCAACAAAAGCCAAAATTGACAAATGGGATCGAATTAAACTAAAGAGCTTCTGCACAGCAAAAGAAACTACCATCAGAGTGAACCGGCAACCTACAGAATGGGAGAAAATGTTTGCAATCTACTCATCTGACAAAGGGCTAATATCCAGAACCTATAAAGAACTCAATCAAATTTACAAGAAATAAACAAACTACCCCATCAAAAAGTGGGCAAAGGATATGAACAGACATTTCTCAAAAGAAGACATGCATACAGCCAACAGACACATGAAAAAATTTCTCTCATCACTGGCCATGAGAGAAATGCAAATCAAAGCCACAATGAGATACCATCTCACACCAGTTAGAATGGCAATCATTAAAAAGTCAGGAAACAACAAGTGCTGGAGAGGATATGGAGAAATAGGAACACTTTTACACTGTTGGTGGGATTGTAAACTAGTTCAACCATTATGGAAAACAGTATGGCGATTCCTCAAGGATCTAGAACTAGAAGTACCATATGACCCAGCCATCCCATTACTGGGTATATACCCAAAGGATTATAAATCATGCTGCTATAAAGACACATTCACATGTATGTTTATTGTGGCACTATTCACAACAGCAAAGACTTGGAATCAACCCAAATGTCCATCAGTGACAGACTGGATTAAGAAAATGTGGCACATATACACCATGGAATACTATGCAGCCATAAAAAAGGATGAGTTTGTGTCCTTTGTAGGGACATGGATGCAGCTGGAAACCATCATTCTCAGCAAACTATCGCAAGAACAGAAAACCAAACACTGCATGTTCTCACTCATAGGTGGAAACTGAACAATGAGATCACTTAGACTCGGGAAGGGGGACATCACACACCGGGGCCTATTATGGAGAGCGGGGAGGGGGGAGGGATGGCATTGGGAGTTATACCTGATGTAAATGACGAGTTGATGGGTGCTGACGAGTTGATGGGTGCAGCACAGCAACATGGCACAAGTATACATATGTAACAAACCTGCACGTTATGCACATGTACCCTAGAACTTAAAGTATAATAATAAAAAAAAGAAAAAAAATAAAGAAATAATGGGCAAAATTTATAAATTGGATGAAAACTACAAACCTACAAACCTAGACCCAATGAATCCTCAGCATAAGAAAAATGAAAAACCATTAATTACAATCTAATTATGAAAACAGCAATAAAAAGAAAAAATCTTAAAAGCAACCAGAAGTGGGGAAAAAGATATATGACACAGAACATGAATAAAGATTAAATCAGACTTCTCACCAGAAACAATGCAAGCCAAAACACAGTGGAGAAACACCTTTGAAGCATTGAAAGTATAAAAACAAAAATCAACCATCAATCTGGAATTCCATGCCCAGTAAAAATATATTTCAAATGTAAAAGTAAAATAAAAATATTTCCAGACATATAACTGCTAAGAAAATCCATCATCAACACACCAGCATTACAATGAATGCTAAAGGAATTTCTTCAGGTAGAAAAAAAAAAATAAACAGAAATTTGAATATACACAAAAGAATAAAGAGCCCTGGAAACTTAAATATGTAGATAAATATAAAACACTTTTTAAACTTATTCCTTAGTCTCTTAAAAATATAATTGGCTTTGTTTACAGTTGACAAAGCTACTTTATGAAATCAGCTGATGGAGATAAATTTTAAGAGCATTATCAGCTTGATTAGTACATAATGTTACAGTGGGTTGCTCATCTCAGGCCTTAAAGCTTTTTGAAAACCAACAGCATCACAATTTGTTTTAGACATTATTATACTATTATTTTCATTATGAAAATTTAGTTTTGTCAGGTTTTTAATTCTTCAAAGAGGCACAGGGCCAAATTGGTAGAGCAAGAATGCAGAACATAAATGTGTATATTATTATTTTAATATGCCCACATTTTACTTAAAATATTAAAAGAAGGAATCCTGCAAAATAGAAAGATTTGTTTGTAAATTCTGATAGTGAGATAATGAGATAGTGATGGGTAATTTTTCTTTTCTTGGACACTTAATTCCATTATGATACTAAATTATCGGATTGCTTTTTGCCATCATATCTGGAACACCACCATTTAAAAGTTAAGATTCTTGGTATTTGGATGTCTTTTCGATGCTACTAAGAAAACAGGAATGAGTTGCTTTACTGAAAGTTTTTTGATGTGGTGTCATAGAATGACATGTTGTAGACATAACCAGCTGCTTTATTACCTTAAAACTAGGCATTTGTAAGTATTAAAATTTAAGAATATGGCAGATGATGTCCCTTAAGATTCAGACTATACTTAACTAGCTCTTCAGATTCGACAACATAATTTTTCCTCTTTTAAAAAATTATAGGAAACTTGTAACTCAATACTGTTATTTTCTGTTTCTAATTTGCTGCTGATAATGTGTATGTATTTAACATGCTGTGTAAGCCATGTCCTAGTTACTAAACAGCTTATGCAATGTTACTTTGCCACATGGTTAAAAGAAGGGAATAAGATAACTATATAAATCAAAAGTAATAACAACATAGTATGAGGCATAAAACATATGTTGGAGTAAAATGTACAACAAAAATAGCTCAAAGTCTCGGGGAGGGAAATAGAAGTACTATATACTGTTGTACAGCTCTTATATTACATGAAAAGTGGTATAATGTTATTTGAATGTAGACTTCTATTCAACATTGTACTGGAAATAGTATCCAGTGGAATAAAAAAAAGATACAGGCAAAGCAAGCATGAAGCTTGGAAAGGAAGGAATAAAACTGCATATATTCACAGGACACATAATCATTTATGTAGAAAATCTTAGATAATCCACAAATAAGCCACTAGAATTAATATTTGTATTTTGAAAAATTTAGAGAATATATGAGGTTAATTAATATACAAAATTGATTGCATCTCTGTATACTAGTTATGAATATACAGAAATTGAAATTTAAAAATTTAAAAGTTACCATTTAGGATACCATCCAACAAATAAAATACATCCAAATAGCATCCAAAAAATTCAAATGAAATATTGTATTTTAAGGAAGAAATTGACAATAGATTTTCAAGAGATGTAAAACAGAATTACAAAGCATTGTTGGGAGAAATCAAAGAAGTCCTAAATAAATACAAAGATAACAGATCGGAAGTTTTATTATTGTTAATATTGATTTCTACAGATCAACATTCAATGTGATGGCAATGAAAACTCTTGCAGACTTTTGTAAAAGTTGACAAGCTAATTCTAAAATTGATGTGGAAATGCAAGAAACCTAAAATAGTCAAAACAATTTTAAAAATAAAATAAAAATTGTAGGACTCACACTACTAAATTTAGAGACAATATAAAACTACAATGAAGACAGTATAGTATTGGTGTAAATATATAGATCAAGGAAACATAGTAAAGCATGTAGATATAGAACAATTCAAACATGGTCAATTGGTATACAGAACAAATGAAATGGCAATTATTTCAAAAAATTGTACTGGAACAACAAGATATCTGTATGCAAAAAAACAAAAAACAAAAACACTGACCATTACCACACACCATACAAAACTATTAACTTGAAATTGACTGTAGACCTAAATGTAAGGGCTAAAACTATTAATGTTCTAGAAAAAAAAAAAGATAAAATTTGAGTGACTTTAGAATAGAAAAATATTGTTTTAAATAGAACACAACAACCATGACATGTAAAAGAAAGAGTGATGTTTGTCTTCATTAAAATTAGAGGCTTTGGCTCTTCCAAAGACACTATTAAGAAAATTAACAGGCACAGTGGCTCACGCCTGTAATCCCAGCACTTTGGGAGGCTGAGGCAGGTGGTTCACGAGGTCAGGAGTTTAAGATAAGCCTGGCCAAGATGGTGAAACCCCATCTCTACTAAAAATACAAAAATTAGCTGGGCATGGTGGTGGGCACCTGTAATCCCAGCTATTCGGGAGGCTGAGGCAGATAATTGCTTGAACACAGGAGGTGGAGGTTGCAGTGAACCGAGATCACACCACTGAACTCTAGCATGGGTAACAGAGCGAGACTCCATCTCAAAAAAAAAAAAAAAATTAAAAGGTAAGACACAGACTGATAGAAATATTTATAAGTTATATATCTGACAAAAGAATTGTATAGAGACTATATTAAGCATGTACACCTCAATAATAAAAAGGCAAACAGCCTAATTATTTTAATGGGCAAAATATTTGAACTGTCACTTTACCAAACATAATTGAATCTTAGAAGTATCATATTGAGTGAAATAAGACAAGCCTCCCCGAAAATAAAACACATACACTGAATTGCATTTATATACTGTTCACAAACAGGCAAAATTACACAATATTGTGTGGAGATGCACATATGGGTAGTAAAACTACAATAAAATCAAGGTCATTCTAATTATGAAACTAAGGATATCAGTTTCTTCCATAAAGGAATTAGATGAGAGTGATTTTCAAGAGACACACAGTGGGCCTTAAGGTGCTGGTAATGTTATATTTCTTGAGCTGAATCATGACTACACAGGTGTTTGCTTTATAATTACAGGTGTTCACTTTTTACAAAATTTATGAAAAATTTTAAGCAACATGAGCAGAATTAAAATAGAAAGCAAAAATTGCCAGCCACTAGAGAATAAAAAAGGATTAAAGGAGCCTTAGTAAACACATCGAAAACCCACAAAGATAGTGATGCCACAGAAAAAGGCAGAATAGGGAATTCGCAGTCCCCTCCCTCCATAAAAGCAACAGATAAATTGGCAAAAACTGTCAGAATCAACTTTGCAGGACTCTAGAAACTAGTCAAAATTTACAATAACCAGGAAAAAGTTTAATGAAGAAGGAAGCTGCTGCAATGTAGTAAGAGAATGTTGTGGACTTTACAATTTCCCACCGATCATCTTCCACTCCCCAGATCAGCAGTGGCCATGAAGATGACATCCTGCTTTCCTGGTTCAGGTTGCTAGTGCCAAAGGGAGCAACAGGAATTTTATTCTCAAATAACTGTGATTGTGTTTCAACTAGTTGGGTAGCATTATGAAGGATCAGCGCAAGGGTTTGCCTTTGGTTTGCTCAATTTACACCATTCCCAGGGTGGAGTGGCTTCCTAGGTGTTTTTTTTTTTTTGCAGAAAGTGTTTAAAGACAAACATTAGCTAAAGGAATCTTGAGCAAGAAATAGGTACAAGCAATAGACAAAGGAAAACTCATGGGAAGGAGGAAGTTGGTAAAGGAGATATGGGGAGGCGAGTGAATAAAAACTTATAAAGCTCTTGCATATAGCTTGGAATTGCGAAGGCAATGCAGTTGCCCAGGGCTGAATATATGCTCAGGAAAAGCCTGAGAAAACCCTAAGCTTTCACCTTTGAGTGACCCTCGGGTTTCTCTCAAACTGGAAGTGAAGGTTAAGGCCTGGCTAAGCAGTAAGAGTGCCACAACAGAAAGCCATTCTTCTGTAACTAAAGAGATTTTTTTTCCCTGTTTAATATTTCTTTCTTTTTTAGGCTTCAGGCTTTTACGGAAACCATGTAAAACACTATCTGACCATTAAACTAATGCAATACAGATTTCAATTGCCACACACGACAAAGAATACAGACTTTATGGAAATAATTTGGAAGAGTCACTGAACAAACCAACAGCCAGTAGCAAGCAGAAACAGCAAGCCCAGGGAGGGTAATAATCTGATTTCCAGAGTTGCCCCATTATACTATTCAAAATGTCCTGTTTTTAACAAAAAAAAAAAAAATTACAAGGTATGCAAAGAAACAAGAAAATATGACACATTTACAGAAAAAAAATTACTAATAGAAACTGTCCCTGAGAAAGCTTACATATTGGGCTTACCAGACAGTGATAGTAAGTCAGCTGTCTTAAATGTGCTCAAAGAGCTCAAGGAAATCAAAGACAAAGAATTAAAGAAAACCAGGAGAATGATCTCTCACCAAAGAGAGAATATCAATAATGAGAGAGAAGTTATTGAAAAGAACCAAATTAAAAAATTCTAGAGCTGAAAAAGTACAATAACTGCATTGGAAAATTTACCAGAGAGGTTCAACAACAGATTGGAGCATGCAGAAGAATCAGTGAACTAAAAAGATAGATTAATGAAATCATCTAGTCTGAGGAGAAGAAAAAAGAATGAAGAAAGTGAGCAAAGCCTAAAAGACCTATATCATCAGGCATACCAATATATGCATAATGAAAATTCCAGAAGGAAAGAATAGAAGGCAAAAAAGAATATTTGATAAAAGTACGGCCAAAAATTTCCCAGTTTTCAAAAGGGATAAATATACACATGCAAGAAAATTCTATAAATTGCAGATAGCATAAACTCAAAAAGATCCACACCAAGACACATTACAATGAAATTATTGAAAAGCAGAGGCAGGGAATCTTGAACGCAGCAAGAGAGAAGTAACTCACCATGTACAGAAGAGCCTCAATAAGATTAACAGCTTATTTCTCTTCAGAAATCTTGAAGGCCAGAAGCAGTAAAGTGCTGAAAGGAAAAACTTGTCAACAAATAATTCCATATCTGACGAAACTTTCCTTCCAAAATAAAAGAGAAATAAAGACCTGACCAAGTAAACAAAAGCTAATGGAGTTTACAACTTGTAGACCTGTCCCACAAGAAATGCTAAAGCGGGTCTTCAAAGCTGAAAAGAGTAACTCATTAGATAGTTGTTCAAAACCATGTGAGAAATGAAGAGCAACATAAAGCTATCTACATAGCTTAATTTAAAAGCCAGTTTCATAACTATTCTGGTTTGTAACTCATCTTGTTCCCTACGTTATTTAAAAATACAAATGCTTAAAATAATAATTATAAATCTATATAAATGGACACACAATGTATAAAGATGTGGCTTGTGACAGAAACAATATGGGAGGCTGGAGATGTAAATGAGCAGAGTTTTTGTATACTATTAAAATTAAGTTGGCATTCATTCAAATTTGATAGTTACAGACAAACTACTAAGATAAAAACTTTAAAAAACAGAAAAGGAAATAAGGAAGGAATCAAATGGTTCACAAGAAAAAATGAACTAATCACAAAATATGGAAGCAATGGAGGAATTGAGGGGGAAAAGAAGTAAGACATATAGAAAACAAATAGCAAAATGGCAGAAGTGAGTTCTCTTCACCAGTTTTTGCTGATAAAAATTGTTGTAAATAGATTGCTGATAAAAACTGTTGTAAAAATTGTTGTAAATAGATTAAAACCCTTAATTCAAAGTCAGAGATTGGTATAATAAATTTTCAAAAGCATTATCCAACTACATGCCTCCTAGAAGAAATTAACTTTAGATGCAAAGACACAATAGGTTGGAAGTGAGAGAATGAAAACTATATTCCCTGCAAATAATAAGCAAAAGGGGGCTGGGATAGCTGCACTAACATCAAACAGAATAGATTTTAAGACAAAACATTTCGAGAGATAAGTTGAAGCCCGTGTGAATATGTCCATTGAGAGCTTCAAAACTGAGTGTGACAACAAAAGAAACTATCATCAGAGTGAACAGACAACCGACAGAATGGGAGAAAATTTTTGCAATCTATCCATCTGACAAAGGTCTACTATCCAGAATCTACAAAGAAATTAAACAAATTTACAAGAAAAAAACAAACAACTCTATTATAAAGTAGACAAAGGACATGAACAGACACTTCTCAAAAGAAGACATTTAGGCGGTCAACAAACATATGAAAAAAAGCCCAACATCACTGATCATTAGAGAAATGCAACTCAAAACCACCATGAGATACCATCTCCTGCCAGTCAAAATGGCAATTATTAAAAAGTCAAGAAACAATAGATGCTGGCGAGGCTGTGGAGAAATAGGAACGCTTTTACAATGTTGGTGGGAATGTAAATTAGTTCAACCATTGTGGAAGACAGTGTGGCGATTCCTCAAGAACCTAGAAACAGAAATACCATTTGACCCAGCAATCACATGACTGGGTATATACCCAAAGGGATATAAATCATTCTACTATAAAGACACCTGCACATGTATATTTATTACAGCACTACTTACAATAGCAAAGACATGGAACCAACCCAAATGCCCATCAATGATAGACTGAATAAAGAAAATGCTGTACATATACACCATGGAATACTATGCAGCCATAAAAAGGAATGAGATCATGTCCTTTAGAGAGACATGGATGAAGCTTGAAGCCATGATCCTCAGCAAACTAACACAAGAACAGAAAACCAAACACCACATGCTCTCACTCATAAGTTGGAGTTGAACAATGAGGACACACAGACACAGGGAGGAGAGCAACACACACCAAGGCCTGTTTGGGGGGTGGGTGGTCGAGGGGAGGGAACCTAGATGACGGGTCAAAAGGTGCAACAAACCACCATGGCACAGGTATATCTATGTAACAAATCTGCACGTTCTGCACATGTATCCCAGAACTCAAAGTAAAATTTAATGTATGATGAAGGTAGCACTTCAAACAAGTGTGGAAAGGATGAACTCTTTAATTAATAGTGGAGGTAAAATTGGCTGCCCTTTTGGAACAAGTTAGCTTCCTACCTTATCCCAAGCCCCAAAATAAATTCCAGATGGCTTAAATGTACAATGAAATTAATATACTGACAAATGTATATAAAAAGGTAAAATTAACTGTATAGCAAAAATCATCAAAAATTATAAAACAGAATGGGGGAAATATTTACAATATATGTGCCAGAGTTAGTCTTCAAAACCATCCTTTCACAAAAATGGTAATGAATAATAATAAACAATTTATGGAAAGAATCCAAATGGACGATAAACTTATTAAAATAAACATTACTGGTAATAAGGAAATGAGAAATTAAATACATTCAACTGGAGAAAAACAGATTGAGAATATCTAACAATGATGATGATATATTAAAAAGGGAGCACTCTCTTGTTCTTGGTAGAAATGTAAACTTGAAAGCCATTTTGAATGCTAATTCAGCTGTATCCATCAAAATTTTAAATGTACATTTATTTTGATGCAGAAATTTCACTTCGAGGAATCTATTCTACTGATATACTTGTACATATTTGCAAAGATATATGACAATATGAATAAAACTTTCATAGCAATATTATAAAACATACAAAACATATATCAGTAGAAAAATAAATTGTTATATCCATATTATTAAATAATATGAAGTCATTAAAATAATAAGATTTATAAATACTGATACAGATGTGCATGATATGTTGTTAAAGTTTTTAGAGCACACTGAAGAACACTCAGTTCTGTTTGTTTGTTTGTTTGTTTTGGGAAATAGAAAATAAGTCTGAATATTTGTATGTGCATAGAAAAACATTTGAAGGATGGTCCAAAGTGAGTGTATTTAGGGGAAAAGGAAGATGGATCCCTGAGAACAATAACATTTGAAGTATGAGAAGAAGCAGTGTCTGCAGAGAAGCCTGGAAAACATGTGACTGGAGACCAAAAGGAAAACAAGGAAGAATGTGGTATCATGGAAGCAAAGGGAAGAGAGTTTAACAACAACAAAAAGCAACTTATGAACAATGCCAAATGCTTTGCAAGATAAACATTAACAAGTGTTCACACAAAGAGTGACATCAGCAAGATAGCTGAATGAGAGTTTTTAGCCCTCCTTCTCTAAACATAAATACCAATTTTGACAAATGCACATGGATAAGAGAACCTTTGTGGAAACCCAGAGTGGACCTCCGAGCTGGATGCACAGAGGTCCCAACATACTGCTAAAGGAAAGAATCCAAGGATAGATGAATTTGAAAAGGGTAAGAAGAACAGTTTCACTTTACTCACATCACCACTTTTTTAAAGCAACACAGCTCAGTAGAGACCTCCTTGGCTCCTGATTTCTCCCACGAGAAAGGAAGAGCATGGTGAGATAAAAAAGAAAAGAAACTAAACCCAAAGTAAACAGAAGCAAGAAAATAATAAAGATTAGAGCAGAAGTAAATAAAATAGAGATTAGAAAAATAATAGAAGAGATAAATTCAAGAATTGTTTTTTGAATAGATAAACAAAATTTACACAACTTTAACTGGACTAACCAATAAAAAAAAACATAAAATTATAAATGAAAGATGAGACATTACAACTGATACCACAGAAATACAAAGGATCATAAGAGATTAGTGTGAACAATTATATGCCAACAAACTGATAACCTAGAAGAAATGGATAAATTCCTAGAAACATACAATGTTCCAAGACTGAATCATGATATAATAGAAAATGTGAACAGACTAATAAAAAATAAGGACACTGAAACAGTAATCAAAAATATCTCAAAGACAACCCATGACTTTATACCTTCATTGGTGATTTCTACCAAACACTTACAAATTAACACCAATTCTCTTCAAACCCTTCCAAAAATTGGATGAGGAGGGAACCATTCCAAACTCATTTGGTGAGACTGGCTTTACCTCAATATCAAAACCAGACAAGCACACTACAAGAAAAGAAAATTATAGGCCAATATCACTGACAAACACCAATGCAAAAACCCTCAACAAAATACTAGCAAATAGAATTTAATAGTACATCAAAAGAATCATATACCATGACTCAATAGCATTTATCCCAGGAATGTCAGGATAAGTTCATAAATATGCAAATCAATAAACATGATACACCACATTAACATAATAAAAAATAAAAAGTACTCCCTATTCAACAAATGGTGCTGGGATAACTGGCTAGCCATACACAGAAGATTAAAACTGGACCCCTTCCTTACCCATATAAAAAAATTAATTCAAGATAAATTAAAGACTTCAGTGTAAAACCCTGGAAAACGACCCAGGCAATACCATTCTGGACATAGAATGGGCAAAGATTTCATGACAAAGACGCCAAAAACAACCCTAACAAAAGCAAAAATCGACAAATGGGATCTAATTAAACCGAAGAGCTCCTGCACAGCAAAGAAAACTATCAACAGAGTGAACAGACAACCTACAGAATGTGAGAAAATGTTTGCAGACTCTTCATCTGCCAAAGGTTTAATATCCAGCATCTATAAGAAACTTAAGCAAAGTTATAAGAAGAAAAAACAACCCTAGTAAAAAGTGGGCAAAGGACATGAACAGACACTTTTCAAATGAAGACACACATGTGGCAAACAATCATATGAAAAGAAGCTCAGTGTCACTAATTATAAGAGATACGCAAATCAAAACCACAATGAGATATCATTTCACATCAGTTAGAATGGTTATTACTAAAAAGTTAAAAAATAACAGGTGCTGGTGAGGTTGCAGAGAAAAAGGAATGCGTATACACTCTTGATGGGAGTGTAAATTAATTCAACCATTGTGGAAGGCAATGTGGTGATTCCTCAAAGACCTAAAAACAGAAGTACCATTTGAGCTTGCAATCTCGTTACTGTGTATATACCCAAAGGAATATAAGTAATTCTTCCACAGAGACACATGCACGTGTACGTTCATTGCAGCACTAGTCACAAAGACATCAAATCAACCTAAATACCATCACTGACAAACTAGATAAAGAAAATATAGTACATATACACCATGGAATACTATGCAGCCATAAGAAAGATGGAGATCATGTCCTTTGCAGGGACATAGATGGAGCTGGAGGCCACTATCCCTAGCAAACTAATGCAGAAACAGAAAACCAAATACCACATGTTCTCACTTACAAGTGGGAGCTAAATGATGAGAAGACATTAACACATAGAAGGGAATAACACCCACTGGGGCCTTTCAGAGGGTGAAGGGTGGGAGGAGGGAGGAAAAATAATAGGTACTACGCCTAATGCCTGGGTGACAATCTGTACCACAAACCTCCATAACACAAGCTTACCCATATAACAAACCATATAACAAACCTGCACATGTACCCCAGAACTTAAAATAAAAATTTTTTTTTAAATGGCTGTTTTTGTTGTACACATTACGTCTCTGTTCCTGACTGGAAGAAAGACAAAGGAAAAAGGACCCTCTCCAAAACAAAACAAAACAAAACAAAATCACATTGTGTACATTAAATATATACTTTTTGTTTTTTTAGATGGAGCTTCACTCTTGTCACCCAGGCTGGAGTGCAATGGCGTGATCTCAATTCACTGCAACCTCTGCCTCCCAGGTTCAAGTGATTCTCCTGCCTCAGCCTCCCAGGTAGCTGGGACTACAGGCGTGCTCCACCATGCCCAGCTAATTTTGTATTTTTAGTAGACATGGAGTTTCACCATGTGGGTCAAGCTGGTCTCGAACTCCTGACTTCAAGTGATCCACCCGCCTTGGCCTCCCAAAGTACTGGGATTACAGGTGTGAGCCACCACACCCGGTCCTAAATATATACAATTTTTATTTGACAATTATACCTCAATAAAGCTGGGGAAGACAGAGAAAGTGTTCATTTGATTTAGCCACATGTATCTCACTGGTTAACCTGGTTTGCTTTTGTTCAGCAGAATGCTACGGGTAAAAAAATCCTAGATTAAGAAGTGAATGGAAGATAAAGAAATAAAGGAAGTGAGTATAAACAACAATTTCAACAAGTTAGGCAGTAAAGCAAGAAGATACATAGGTTAACAGCAGGAAAATGATGATGGAGGCTCTCCTGAATCAATCTCTTGAACACTTTCTGGAAAAAGTTACAGTATAAGCCATAAATCACAAACTGATTATGTCCATAGGCATGAGGCAGACCACCTAATTAGAAGCAGACTGTATGTAACAGACTGTATGGAAGATAGCAAGTGACACTGACTTCAGTTTGAGGCTTAATAGGGAAGTGGAAACTCTGATGATTTGGAAACCACTTTCCTCATCTAAAATAAATAGTCATGAGTCAGTTCCAGTAAATTGTGGCTATGTTGAAATCCAGACCCCATGTTGCCAGATCTTCTGATTGGTCAATAAACACAGAAAATCAGTACCATTATTACCATGCAGGCCAATGCTGTGGACCCAACATGTGTGTAGGTAATACCTAGAGCAACTAAGAAAATTGTACAAAGACATACTCAAAAACACTAAAAGAAAATCAAGATGTAATCCTAAAAATTGTGTATATAACTAATAGAAAGGCAGCAAAAGAAAAACAGAGGACATAGAAACAAAGGGAACAAATAGAAAACAAACCAAAAATGGAGGACTTTAGTGCCAGTTTACCAATAAGCACATTAAATGTAAATGGTCTAAGTACACCAATTAAAGGACAGAGATTGTCATATTAAGTCAACAAAATTAAGCCCCAACTATATATGCTCTCTACTAGAAACTTAACTTTAAATATAAGGGCAGAACGATGTGAAAAGTCAGAGGACGGACAAAGGTGTACCACGCGCACTAATCAAAATAAATCTGGAGGGATTAAATTAATATAAGAAAAAGTAGATATTGTAGCAGAAAATTTATCCAGGATTAAAAGGACATTTCATAACAGTAAAAAGAACAATTTATTAAGAATATATAACAATCCTATACATGTACAAACCCAGTAGAAAGCTTTAGTATACACGAAGCAAGCTTGATTAGATTGAAAGAGAAGTAAATAAAGTATTCCATAATCTAACCCTAACCTAACTTTCCAAGTTTATTTCCTGCTTATGTGTGCTACATGCCAACTAGGTACTTTATTCATTCCCAAACATGTAACAGACTTCCCCATTTCTGAGTCTTTATTCAGTCTCTTATGCCTACAACGTATTGCTCCTATCAGTATTCCCCCATATCCTCAGCTTCTGGGCTAAATTCGAATGGTGTATCTTTGAAAGGTTTTCTCTAACACCACATATGATCTCTCCCTCATCTGAAATTTAACTTCAGTATAGTGCCTGCTTCTCTTAAAGCATTAAAGTGAGTTATTTACATGTCCATCTTCTGAAGGATAGAGATCTGTCTTATTCATCAGTGAATTCCTAATGCCTAATTCTAACATAGTGGCCACTAAATAGATGTTTTCCAACAAGAAAAAATTGAACAACTTATCAGAAAGAAAGTAATAGATGAAGAGGAGGAGGCCTTAGGTGGTGTGATAATTTGTATATCAACCTGACTGGGTTAAGGGATACCCAGGTAGTTGGTAAAGCATTATTTCTACGTGTGTCTTTTGGAGTGTTTCCAGAAGAGATTAGCACCTTAATCAGTAAACTGAGTAAAAAATATTTGCCTGCACCAATGTGGACGGACATTATCAAATCCATTGAGGGCCCAGATGAAAAGCAGATTCATAGCAGCAATCAGAATAACCTGACTTGTGCATACCTATGGCATTGGCTAGTTAATTATGGTGTTCCTAGAAGCGAACTAGATAGGAAGCCTATTAATTTTTTACTTGATCTCTATAAGCAGAAAACTTGAAAATCAAGTGAACAAAAGTCTAATTCAAATAACATAAACAGAGTCATGGCCTCTTAATCAATTCCCAGACTTAATCCAGTTTACAGATCCAGAACTTCTTGAATGAAGTGGGGGTTGGGTCATCTTGAGGAAGGACTTCTGTACACTACTGAAAATTTATACTGTTAATATTTCCCCTAGCCCTTTCCAAAGGGACCTACAGCCTTCTACCAGCATAACTGTGCATTAGGAAGAAGGAAATAATAAGACCATTCAGAGACTACTGGACACTGGCACTGAACTGGCATTGATACTAGGAGACTCAAAATGGCATTGTGTCCCTCCAATCAGAATAAGGGCTTATGGAGGTCAGGTGATCCATAGAGTTTGAATTCAAATCTGTCTCACAGTGGGTCCAGTGGGGTTTGAAACTCATCCTGTAGTTATTTCCCCAGTTCCAGATGCATAATTGAAATAGACATTCTGAGCAGCTGGCAGAATTTGCCCATTGGTTCCCTGACCTGTGGGGTGAGGGCAGTTGTGGTTGGAAAGGCCAAGTGGAAGCCATTAGAGCTGTCTCTACCTAGAGAAAATAGTAACTCAAAAGCAATATTACATTCCTGGAGGGATTACAGAGATTAGGAGACTTGAATGGGGATATGACACTATTCCCCAGGGTGATGAGCCAGTTACCTGGTAGCAAGCGGATTACATTTGATTATGTCCATCATGGAAGCAGCAGCATTTTGTCCTTACTGGAGTAGACACTTACTCTGTATATTGGTCCATTCTAATACTGCTATGAAGAAATACCCAAGACTAGGGAATTTATAAAGGAAAGAGATTTAATTGACTCATAGTTCATCATGGCTGGGGAGGCCTCAGGAAACTTACAATCATGGCAGAAGGCACCTCTTCACAGGGTGGCAGAATAGAAAATGAGTGCCAGTAGGGTATATGCCAGACCTTATAAAACCATCAGATTTCATGAGAACTCACTCACTATCACAAGAACAGCATGGGGGAAACTGTCTTCATGACTCAATGACTCAATTACCTAATACCAGATCACTCTCACAACACGTGGGGATTATGGGGGTTACAATTCAAGATGAGATTTGGGTGGGGACACAGCCAAACCATATCACTCTGGATACAGATTTGTCTTCCCACCATACAATGTTTCCACCATCCTTGGACTTACAGAATATCTTATTCACCAACATAATATTCCACATAGCTTTGCTTCTAACCAAGGAACTCACTTCATAGTCAAAGAAGTGTGGTAATGGATCCATGCTCATGGAATTTATTCATCTTACTATGTTCCCACAGTCCAGAAGCAGCTGGCTTGATAGAACAGTGGAATGGTCTTTTGAAGACTCAGGTACAGTGCCATCTAGGGGGGAAATACTCTGAAGGCCTGGGTCAAAGTTCTCCGGAAGGCTGCATATGCTCTGAATCAGTATCCAATAAACTATGCTATTTCTCCTATAGCCAGGATTTACTGGTCCAGGAATCAAGGGGTGGGAATGGAGGTAGCACCACTCACCATTACCCTTAGTGACCCATAGCAAAATTTTTGCTTCCTGTTCCTGTAACTTTATACTTTGCTGGCCTAGAGGTCTTATCTCCAGAGAAAGGAATGCTTCCCAATAGAAGACACAACAATGATTCCATTATACTAGAAGATAATATTGCCAACCGGCCACTTTGGGTTCTTCATGTCTCTGAGTCAACAGGTCAAAAAGTAAGTAAGTTACAGTGTTGACTGGGATAATTGATCCAGATGGTCAAGATGAAATCAAATTAGTACTTCACAATGGAGGTAAGGAAGAGTATGTTTGCAATACAAAAGATCCCTTAGGCCATCTCTTAGTATTACACTCCCCTGTGATTAAGGTCAAAGGGCAACTACAACAACCAAATCCAGACAGGACAACAACCCACATTCTTTAAGAGTGAAGATTTTGGTCACCACACCAGGTAAAAACTGTAACTAGCTGAGGGGCTTGCTGAGGACAAAGAGAATAAAGAATGAGTAGTAGAAGAAGGTAGTAATAAGTACCAGCTAGACCACAGGACCAACTACAGAATCAATGACTATAATTGTTATGAGTATTTCCTCCTTATTTTGTTATGAATATGATTGTGTGTATAGATACATATAGTAATCAAATATTTTTATTTCCTTTCTTATCTCCTCATGTGACATCAGATGTACTGACTTTAGATAGATATTTAACTATTGTTAATTTTACAGCATACTTTTTAAGTTAGGGAATATGAGAAGAAGAGAAAACATCACTCAAGGACTTTACATGCTTTTCTGGGGAAGGGATTAGTGTGTTTTTGTTGTATGCAAAAGAGCTGCATTATGTTATGTGAATGTATGACTCTGTTATTGTCTTTATTTGGATATTAAATATGGTTTAAGAAGATGCATATGGGTGCCAAGTTGACAAAGGTTGGACTTGTGATGGTTAATTTTAGATGTCAAATTGAGTGGGTTAAGGGATGCCCAGATAGCTGGTAAAACATTATTTCTATGACTATGAAAGTGTTTCTGGAAGAGATTAGCATTTGAATCAGCAGACTGAGTAAAGAAGATCCACCTTCACATCCACCATGTGAACAGGCATCATCCAATCCATTGAGGGTTGGGATAAAACAAAAAGGTGGAAGAAGGCCAAATTTGCCCTCTCCCTGGAACTAGGAGATTGGTCTTCTCCTGTTCTTGAACATTGGAGTTCCTGGGTCTTGAGCCTTTAGTCTCAGAGACCTACACCAGTGACACCCCACTCTCACCCCAGTTTTCAGATCTTTTGCCTCAGGCTGAATTATGTCACTGGCTTTTCTGGTTCTCCAGCTTGTAGAAAGTATATTGTGGGACTTCTCATTCTTCATAATTGTATGAGTTAATTTCCATAATAAATGCTCTTTTATCTAGGTAGATAGATAGATGATAGATAGATAGATCGATCCTATTGGTTCTGTTTCTGTGAAGAACCCTGACTCATACAGGTGGTAACTAAACCTGGCATGTGTCCAAGTTTCATTCATTCATTCGTTCACCCAAACCTACTTTCTTAGCTTTCTCAACACTTATTTGGGACCTACTGTAGCCCAAACTTTGTGCTAGTTAATGATCATCATATCCCATATGTACCCAATATTTAAGTTTTCAAAATCATGTTTACACCCAAATCTCTTGTCTTCCTTACCTTTAAAGTAATTAAAAAGTCTCATGTGCCTTTGCCACGACATAGAAGGCCTCATTTTTCTTCTCGGAGGAAAAATGTAGACAAGTAATGTAGGAAGATAACTTCTTGACCATTTTAAAGAACTATCTTTACCTTTATTTTACTTCCCATTAGGAATATTCCAAGGAAATATTTTTATTTAAATAAGACAAATAGACAACAGATAATAATTTCTAAATTTTCACAAGTCCCATGATATACTTTCTACAACCTGGAATTCTGACAGGTTTCCTGCTGACTACAAATGTGCTCTCTGTTTGCTGTCTCAGCACCAGCCTACATATCTGACCTGTTATCAACATAGTATGTAGCTACATATCATACTGTCTTGGAGTTGTAGCCAATTATATTAACCTTTTGCTTTTTATCACCACCAACCTGCATATCACATGAAGAAAGGTAAACATCACAGTACCAAATGGAAGGAAAACTCACAATGCCATGGCTGATAATTTAGTAATAGATAGTTACCTATTGTAAAATGTAAAACCCTAAGTAGAAACCCATGATATGAACCCACAGAAAGGAATAATGAGGCACTATGTACACGTTTGATTGTATCAGCCACAAGATCAGAGGCCTGACTGTAGAAATAATTACAGAGACTACAGAGAAACGACTCTGTAATCTATTAATATATTTGTATTTTATTTCATTTCTGGGGTTTCTTACTGTTTAAATGAAGACATTTTGTTCAGTTTCAACCTGTTTCCACCAAAATAAAAGTCAAGTAATTTGTGCCAAGAAAAAATAATTGATGAAAAGATGTACAGTGAAGTTTGAAACCCACTGCCATAGAATAGTGCTTCCCAAACATTAATGTATGTGCAAATCACATGGGGGATCCTCATAAAAAAGTAAGTGCTGATACACTATGCCTAGAACGGCACTTTGATTCTTCATTTTTAACAAGTACTCTTGTGATTCTGAAACTTCCATTTCTCAGATCACACTTTGGGTGGACAGGCTTTAGAGAAATTCTCCAAGCTATGTCCATGGTGACACATACAAGGATGCTCATTGGAGCCCTGTTTTATTAGGAGGGAAGAAGAAGAAAGAGAACATGCCTTTATTATCCCTTAGTAAAATAATAGATAAATAATTTCTAAATTTTCACAAAGTGGAGCACTGTTTAACAGCTAAAATAGATTAACTAGAGCTACCATATATCAACATGAATAATTAATTTAAAACAATGATGATTGATGAAAGCGAGTTTTAGAATACAATTTGATATATTTCAGATACAGTTTTCAAAAACCTCAATACAATATTATGTATAGTTTATGAATATATATGTGTACAGTTAAATTTTTAAACATTCATGGAAATTATTCACATAAATTTTAGGAGAATACTCATCTTGGGGGATTGAGAGGAAAGAGATAAGGATGTGGAGTTCCATCTTATTTGTCAAGCAAAAGATAGGTCAGAAAGAACCTAGATCTGAAGTATATTTACAAATTAACTTCTGCTGTATATTCTTTTGTACTTTTCTTCAGTACATTTGAAGTATTCTGTCATTAATTTTTTTAAACATCGAGGGCTTTGATGCCTTTAATTATTATGTCAGGTGCTGCTGTGAGTAAAGGCTCTGGTCTCGGTAACAGGAACCTCCTTGTGAAATGAATCACTGTGTTCTCTCTTGTAGCTAGCCATTCTCAGCTCCATTAAATCAGCAAATAAAAGACTATCTCCAATAGTCTCATGATATTCCTGTCCTTAGTCACAAACTTCTTGTCCTAACCCTTTTTATATTCTGTCTGGCCTCCAGGTCCCTCCATACCTTAATGTAGGAGTCTCAAGTGGAGACCCCAAAAAAGCTTCTCTGCTCCGGCATCCAACAGTGACCCGAACCCCGTGACCAGTTTTGCTTTATGCCTTCAAGAAAAATACCATAGAATACAAAAGAACATACAGACATGAAATAAAGCCATCATTATCATCGACCAATAATAATACAAAGCCGCTGGAGGAGAATTATGGGATTGTAACAGTTCAACCACGGGAAGAAGTGACGACCTGTGCCACGACAAAGCGACAAATCATGCCGTTATAACAGCGCATGCTTGCGGCGGGCGCCATTCAATAAAGAATCATCGCTATCGTTATCGAAATGGCATTACACATGCGATGAAGCCAGGATGCAGCTGGTTTAGCAATATCACAAGCAGAAGATGTTCAATTTCATAGGGGAACTGGTATCGCTCATTACGGGATGACCGTACCGGTTATACCCGATGCAAATGACGCAGTTGCGCGATGATGGGTACATTGTTAACATGGCACAGTATACAGCAATATTCTTAAGTGAGACAATAATAAAAATAAATTAAAAAAAAGAAATAAAAGTTGATATTTCCCATAGTAGGAAATGTGGGTAAAATTTAAAACTTTATATCTCTGAAACTCTTGTTCTATGGCTATATAATATCTCCAACTGTAATCACCATAGCAAGATGGCAAAATCCATGATGGGGCTTAGCATTATGGAATCTCCTCAAAATATACTTGTCTCCAGTTGATGGGAAAATGCCCCACAAAATGAAAAAATATATACCTAAAGTAGCCATTAAAACATTTAAAAGCGTACTAATAAAGTCTATGTTTATTCCTTGACTTCTTCACCTATTGACTAGTTTGATGAAATGAATAAAACTATGGCTAGAACACCTGCCAGTGACTCAAAATCAAACTTAGGCAAGTCAAGTCATTTCAGCATCCTGGACAGTTCTCAAATTCCTCATCTAGAAAATATGAAGTTCCTAGCCCAGTAAACAAGGAGGATGAACTAAAGTCATTATGTTTATATTTAAAAAGGTAATGAATAAGCATATTTCTTTTTTTTTTTTTTTTTTTAATTTATTTATTATTATTATACTGTAAGTTGTAGGGTACATGTGCATAATCGCAGGTTTGTTACATATGTATATTTGTGCCTTGTTGGTGTGCTGCACCCATCAACTCGGCTATTTACATCATCAGGTATAACTCCTAATGCAATCCCTCCCTCCCTCCCTAGCGATAGAAATGTGTGTGTGATACCCCTTCCAGTCCAAGTGATTCTTTCATTGTTCAGTCTCCCACCTATGAGTGAGAACATGCGGTGTTTGGTTTTTCTGTTCTGTGATAGTTTGTTAAGAATGATGGATCTAGCTGCATCCACATGTCCCTACAGCGACACAAACTCATATCCTTTTGATGGCTGCATAGTATTCATGGTGTATATGTGCCATTACTTTCTAATCCAATCTGTCACTGATGGACATTTCCAGGTTGATCTCCAAGTCTTTGCTATTGTGAATAGTGCTGCAATAAACATACGGTGCATGTGTCTTTAGGAGCAGCATAATTTATAATCCTTTTGTATATACCCAGTAATGGGATGGTCATATGGTACATCTAGTTCTAGATCCTGAGGAATCATTTTCATACTGTTTTCCATAATGGTTGAACTAGTTTACAATCCCACCAAATGTAAAAGTGTTCCTATTTCTCCACATCCTCTCCAGCACCTGTTGTTTCCTGACTTTTTAATGATCGCCATTCTAACTGGTGTGAGATGGTATCTCATTGTGGTTTTGATTTGCATTTCTCTGATGGCCAGTGATGATGAGCATTTTTCATGTGTTTGTTGGCTGTATGAATGTCTTCTTTGAGAAATGTCTGTTCATATCCTTTGCCCACTTTTGATGGGGTTGTTTGTTTTTTCTTGTAAATTCTGTTTGAGTTCTTTGTAGGTTCTGGATATTAGCCCTTTGTCAG
Organism: Papio anubis; assembly: GCF_008728515.1. Taxonomy (NCBI): domain Eukaryota; kingdom Metazoa; phylum Chordata; class Mammalia; order Primates; family Cercopithecidae; genus Papio; species Papio anubis. The sequence goes on along the minus strand of NC_044996.1, from coordinate 3,197,628 downwards.
ATGAGTAGATTGCAAAATTTTTCTCCCATTCTGTAGGTTGCCTGTTCACTCTGGGATGGTAGTTTCTTTTGCTGTGCAGAAGCTCTTTAGTTTAATTAGCATTTGTCAATTTTCTTGGCTTTGCTGCCGCTGCTTTTGGTGTTTTTAGACATGAAGTCTTTGCCCATGCCTATGTCCTGAATGGTACTACCTAGGTTTTCCTAGGATTTTTATGGTAATAGGTCTAACATTTACCCTAATCCATCTTGAATTAATTTTTCAGATAAGGAGTAAGGAAAGGATCCAGTTTCAGCTTACTTATGGCTGTAGCCAATTTTCCCAGCACCATTTATTAAATAGGAATCTCCATTTCTTGTTTCTCTCTCAGGTTTGTCAAAGATCAGATGGCTGTAGATGTGTGGTATTACTGAGGACTCTACCTGTTCCATTTCATATTCTGTTTTGGTACCAGTACCAGCGCTGTTTTGGTTACTGCAGCCTTGTAGTATAGTTTGAAGTCAGGGTAGCTGCAGATGCCTCCAGCTTTGTTCTCCTTTTGACTTAGATTGTCTTGGAGGATATGGGCTCTTTTTGGTTCCATATGAACTTTTAAAGCGGTTTTTTCCCAATTCTGTGAAGAAACTCATTGGTAGCTTGATGGGGATGGTGGCATTGAATCTATAGGATTACCTTGGGCAGTATGGCCATTTTCAATTTATATTGATTCTTCCTATCCATGAGAGCATGGTATGTTCTTCCATTTGTTTGTGTCCTCTTTTTATTTCAGTGAGCAGTGGTTTGTAGAAGTTCTCCTTGAAGAGGTCCTTTACATCCCTTTGTAAGTTGGATTCCTAGGTATTTTGATTCTCTTTAGCTAATTCATTAGAATGGAAGTTCATTCATGATTTTACTCTCTGTTTGTCTGTTACTGGTGTATAAGAATGCTTGTGATTTTGCACACACTTGTATCCTGAGACTTTGCTAGTTGCTTATCAGCTTAAGGAGATTTTGGGCTGAGACAAGGGGTTTTCTAAATATACACAATCATGTCATCTGCAAACAGGGACAATTTGACTTCTTTCTTTCCCAACTGGAATTCTTGATTTCTTTCTCTGCCTAATTGCTCCTAGCCAGAACTTCCAACACTATGTTGAATAGGAGTGGTGAGAGAGGGCATCCCTGTCTTGTGCCAGTGTTCCAAAGGGAATTTTTCCAGTTTTTGCCCATTCAGTATGATATTGGCTGTGGTCAAATAGCCTTATTATTTTGAGGCACGTCTTCCATCAATACCAAATTTATTGAGCTGCTTTAGCATGAAGGGCTGTTGAATTTTGTCAAAAAGCCTTCTTTTCTGCATCTATTGAGATAACCATGTGGTTCTTGTCTTTGGTTCTGTTTATATGCTGGATTATGTTTATTGATTTGCTGGTATTGAACTGTAGCCTTGCATCCCAGGGATGAAGCCCACTTGATCATGGTGGTGGATAAGCTTTTGATGCTGCTGAACTGCCTACAGTATTTTATTGGAGAGGATTTTTGCACGATGTTCATCAGGATATTGGTCTAAATTTCTCTTTTGTTGTATTCTGCCAGGCTTTAACAGGATGATGTTGGCCTCATAAAATGAGTTAGGAGGATTCTTTTCATTGATTGGAATAGTTTCAGAAGGAATGGTACCAACTCTCCTTGTACCTCTGGTAGAATTCAGCTGTGAATCCATCTGGTCCTGACTTTTTTGGTTGGTAGGCTATTAATTGTTGCCTCAATTTCAGAGAGCCTGCCATTGGTCTATATTCAGGACTAACTTCTTCCTGGTTTAGCTCCTGAAGAGTGTAAGTGTCCAGGAATTATCCATTTCTTCTAGATTTTCCAGTTTATTTATAAGAGAGGTGTTTATATAGTATTCTGATGGTAGTTTGTATTTCTGGTGGGGTCGGTGGTGATATCCCCTCAATATTTTAATTACACATTTGATTCTTCTCTTTCTCTTTATTAGTCTTGCTAGTGGTCTGTCAATTTTGTTGATCTTTTCAAAACCAACCCCTGGATTCACTTGATTTTTGGAGGGTTTTTGTGTCTCTATCTCCTTCAGTTCTGCTCTGATCTTAGTTATTTCTAGCCTTCTGCTAGCTTTCAAATGTGTTTGCTCTTGCTTCTTAATTCTTTTAATTATGATGTTAAAGGTCAATTTTAGATCTTCCCTGCTTTCTCTTGTGGGCATTTAGTGCTATAAATTTCCCTCTACACACTGCTTTAAATGTGTCCCAGAGATTCTGGTGCATGTTGTATCTTTGTTCTCATTGGTTTCAAAGAACATCTTTATTTCTGCCTTCTATTTCAAGTATGTTCCAGTAGTCATTCAGGAGCAGGTTGTTCAGTTTCCATGTAGTTGAGCGGTTTTGATTGAGTTTCTCTAGTCCTTATAGCTTGATTGCACTGTGGTCTGAGAGACAGTTTGTAATAATTTCTGTTCTTGTACATTTGCTGAGGAGGCTTTTACTTCCAATTACGTGGCCGAATTTTGGAATAAGTACCATGTGGTGCTGAGAAGAATGTATATTCTGTTGGATTTGGGGTGAGAGTTTATAGGATGTCTATTAGGTCTGTTTGCTGCAGAGATGAGTTCAATTCCTGGATATCCTTGTTAACTTTCTTCTGTCTCTTGATCTGTCTGTTTTGTTGACAGTGGAGGTTGAAGTCTCCCATTATTATTGTATGGGAGTCTAAGTCTCTTTGTAAGTCTCTAAGGACTTGCCTCTGCTAAACCTGGGTGCCCTCATTGGGTGCATATATATTAGATAGTTAGCTCTTCCTGTTGAATTGATCCCTTTACCATTATGCAAGTGTAATGGCCTTCTTTGTCTCTCTCTTTTACTTTTGATGGTTTAAAAGTCTGTTTTATCAGGAGACTAGTATTGCAACCCCCGCTTTTTCTCCATTTGTTTAAAAATCTTCTCCATCCCTTTTATTTTGAGCCTATGTGGGCTGTCTCTGGCAGGAGATGGGTCTCTGAATACAGCAGACTGGATGGGTCTCTGGACTCTTTATCCAGTTTACAATCTGTGTCTCTAATTGAGCATTTAGTCCATTTACATTTAAGGTTAAGATTGTTATGTGTGAACTTGATCCTGCCATGATATTAACTGGTTATTTTGCTCATTAGTTGATATAGTTTCTTCCCTAGCCTCGATGGTCTTTACATTTGGCATGTTTTTGAGATGGCTGGTACTGTTGTTCCTTTCCATGTTTAGTACTTCCTTCAGGGTCTCTGTAAGGCAGGCCTTAGTGGTGACAAAATCTCTAAGAGCATTTGTTTATCTGTAGCTAGATTTTATTTCTCCTTCACTTATGAAACTTAGTTTGGCTGGATATGAAACCCTGGGTTTAAAATTCTTTTCTTTAAGAATGTTGAATATTGGCCCCTAATTTCTCTGGCTTGAGAGTTTCTGCCGCAGATCTGCTGTGAGTCTGATGGCTTCCCTTTGCGGGTAACCCGCATCTTTCTCTCTGGCTGCCCTTAAGATTTTTTCCTTCATTTCAACTTTCTAGTGAATCTGGCAATTATGTGTCTTGAGTTGCTCTTCTTCTCGAGGAGCATCTTTGTATGCTTCTCCAGATTTCCTGATTCGGGAACGCTGGCCTGCCCTACTAGGGTTGGGGAAGCCCTGGGATGATATCCTGAACAGTGTTTTCCAATGGTTCCATTTTCCCCTCACTTTCAGGCACCCCAATCAGACGTAGATTTGTCTGCGGAGGACCGAGCATTTTGCTGATGATCTATTTGATCTCAATCATTAGTTGATCGAAGCCGAAACATTGCTTAAAGATGGAGCCACGATTTCTCGGTTCAAGCGACTTTTTTCATTTCATGAGGACCTTCTGATGACTAACGAATATCGACTAAGATTTTTGGTTTTATTGGTATCAATTCTCCTTTATTTGAGAATTTGATGGATCAGTTCTCATCCACAGCCATTCTCCATTCAGTTTGATCCGTTGGCGATGGCGGCCTTTATTGAGAGCGCCTTTGTTTTTGACCTAGCTTTTTCTGTTCTGCTTTTTCCTCATCTTTGTGGTTTTATCTGCCTCTGGTCTTTGATGATGGTGATGTACTCGATGGGGTTTTTGGGTGTAGGTGTCCTTCCTGTTTGCTTTCCTTCTAACAGTCAGGACCCTCAGCTGTAGGTCTGTTGGGATTGCTTGAGGTCCACTCTGTGACCCTGTTTGCCTGCATCAGCAGCAGAGACTGCAGAAGATAGAATATTTCTGAACAGCAAGTGTACCTGTCTGATTCTTGCTTTGGAAGCTTCCTCTCAGGGGTGTGTACTCCACCCCTGTGAGGTGTGGGGTGTCAGACTGCCCCTAGTGGGGATGTCTCCCAGTTAGCTACTCAGGGGTCAGGGACCCACTTGAGCAGGAGTCTGTCCCTCTCTGTGATCTCAGCCTCCGTGTTGGGAGATCCACTGCTCTCTTCAAAGCTGTCAGACAGAGTCGTTTGGGTCTGGCAGAGGTATCTGCTGCTTTGTTATTGTTTTTACTGTGCCCTGCCCCCAGAGGTGGAGTCTAAGCAGAGACAGGCAGGTTTCCCTTGAGCTGCTGTGAGCTCCACTCCAGTTCGAGCTTCCCAGCAGCTTTGTTTACTTCCATTTTAAGCCTGAGCAATGAGCCTGCCCTCCCAGCCTCGCTGCTGCCTTGCCGGTAGATCACAGACTGCTGTGATAGCACCAGAGGCTCCGTGGGTGTGGGACCTCCCAGCCAGGTGTGTGGGATATGATCTCCTGGTGTTCCTGTTTGCTCAAAGCGCAGTATTGGGGTGGGAGTTACCCGATTCCTCCAGGTGTTGTGTGCAAGGTCTCAGTTCCCCACAGTGTGCGATTCCTTCCCCAAGGCTTCCCAGGTGAGGCAATGCCTCTGCCTCAGCTCTCGCTGGTCTGGCTGCAGCAGCTGACACTGTAGCACCGACCTTCCGCACCCCCAGTGAGATGAACCCAGTGCACCTCGAAGAAGGTCACCGCTGAAATCACCGGTCTTCTGTGTCGCTGGCGCTGGGAGTTGAAGACTGGAGCTGCTCCTATTCGGCCATCTTGCTCCGCCCCCGTATATTTCTCTTTTACACAACATCAAACTTTAACTTTTTCCTTCTCAGTCTCTGCTTTTCTTTCAACAGTCTTTTTCTCTTGCTTTTTATACCCTTGTCATCCCACTCCTTAGGGACAACTCTTATGAGGATTCACTTCTCAATCGAGCTATCAATAGTATTTTCCTTAACTCCCTAAAATATTGCTAATAGACTAAGTGCCTGAGGGATCATCCCCAAAACCAACAGCAATGTACTGTGCACCACAAATCAAGCTTAACTGACTCAGTGCTCACGGTTTTCTGCCTGAAGCTATTGTCCTTTGTTTTCCTACTACTTCCTGATTCTATGCTAAAATTGTTGGGCATATGTATTCCCATGGAAACCCACTAACCAATTAATTCTAGAGCCTCCTCTCCCTGCACATTCATAAATCACCAGTCTGCCCACTAAGTCAAGTGGTGACAAGTCTTCCTGCTTAGTTATAGTTAACCTGGCTTGCTCTTGGGGGTCTCACTAGATTTCTGTTTGGAGGCAAGTTTAAAGAGGGAAGGTAGTGGCAAGAGAAAATAGTAGGAAGTACCTTTCTTAAGAACCAACAAAAGCTAGAGGTTAGGATGACAGAATCTTCTGTAACTCCTAACGAAAAACAAAAAAGAAATTAAAAGGCTTCTCAAAGAAGAAAGACATCAAGAAAGGCTCCTTGGGATTATAACAAGAACAAAATATAAGAACTCTAGAAGACCCAGACACTTACTAGCTTGCTCACTGTATACAAATCATTTAAGCTCCCTAAGTTGAGCTTCATTTTCCTCAGCTGTAAAATGGGAGTTGCTATTGACTAAATGTTTGTGGCCCTCCAAAATTCATATGTTAAAGTCCTGATCCCAAATGTTACAGTATTTGGAAGTGGGGCCCTTGGGAGGTTATTAGGTCATGAGGGTGGAGCTCTCATGAATGTGATTAGTGCCCTTATGAAAACAGACAGGAGATAAATAATTTCTCCCACCACTATGTGAGGATTTAGGAAGAAAGTAACTATCTGCAAACCAAAAAGAGAGCTCTCACAAGACACCAAATCTACCAGCACCTTGGACTTCCAGTCCTCCAGAAGCACGGGAAATAAATGTTGTTTAAGCTATCCAGTCTATGGTAATTTGTTACAGCAGCTTGAGCTCCTTAAGACAGGAATCCCACAACCTACTTTTAGGGTTGCTTTGAGGATTATTCAGTCACAGCCTCCATTCTCCATCACCTCTTTCAGCTCCTTCTCCATATGACCACTACATGTCCTCAGGGTTGCCTCCTGATTGATTCTTTTTTTTTTTTTAATTTGTTATTTTTTACCTTTCCTCATTCTTTAACGTTTTTGTTTTTTGTTTTTTGTTTTTTTTTAAATTTATTTATTATTATCATACTTTAAGTTGTAGGGTACATTTGCATAACGTGCAGGTTTGTTACATATGTATACTTGTGCCATGTTGGTCTGCTGCACCCATCAACTCGTCATTTACATCAGGTATAACTCCCAATGCAATCCCTCCCCCCTCCCCCCTCCCCATGATATTATTGCTACTCTTTTTTCCGTAAGAGAACTTCATCTATTCCCATGACTTCAATTGCTGTATGTCAATGACTGACAATTAAGTATCTCCAGCTCTGAGAGCTCTGAGCTCCAGATCCATACATTAACTTACCTATTTGACATCTTCATTTGATTGTCCCAAATGCACCTCAGTGTAATATGCCCAATATTGAACTGAAAATTTCTCCCACCTTCTAAATATGCTTCATCTATGGTCTTCCCAATCTGGGTAAATTGTTCCACCATACACCAAGCCCATTCATTATACCTTCTAAATGTCTTTTAACTCTTCCCTCTTCTTCCTGGCTCCATTATTACCACATAAGCCCAAATGTCATCCCAAAAGGCAACAGCAATGTACTTTGCACGACAAGTCAAGCTTAACTGACTCAGTGCTCACTGTTTTCTTTCTGAAGCTATTGTTCTTTGTTTTCCTACTACTTCCTGATTCTGTGTTCCAGATCCATACATTAACTTGCCTATTTGACATCTTCATTTGAATGTCCCAAATGCACCTCAGTGTAGCATGCCCTGGACTTTTGCCATCATCTTTTGCCAGGACTATTTCAAGTGCATACTAATTGGCCTCCCTGCTTTCACCCTTGGCCCTTTAACTAATTCTCCACACAGCAAAGAGTAATATTTTTTACAATGTAAATCAGAACCATATCACTCATCTGTTTAAAACCTCTCATCAGCTCCTTTTCCTTTTATGATAAATATCAAATTCTGTTAGTGTGGCTTACTGGTGGTCTACACACTCTGAACACTGCCTACTTCTCCAGTTCTGTCATATGTTGTTCTACCCAAATCTCATTGGACATACTATTTCCTTTGCCAACTCAGGCCTCAGCTTATTCTATTTCCTCTTCCAGAATATAATTTATCTACTAATTCCAACTCTTTTCACTTGGTTAACCCCTATCCTTCCATAAGTTCTTGCCTTTACTTTTCCCTTTCTATCTCCTCTAAGGTGCAAAATTTGAACAAAACAATTAACTGGTTGCCCAATGCCATTGATATAAAGGCTAAACACCTCAACATGACATAGAATATTGCATGATCAAGATACTGCTTGCCACTAGAGACTCATCTCCCAACACTCCCTATTTCCACACAAGGCTCCATACTGAACTATTTGCAGTTTCCCTGAGCACTTGGAATATGCCTGCTACAAATAAATCAAATATTCTCAAAATAAATAAATATTTCTTCCAAATAGTTCTAAAATCCACATAGCTCTCTCTATTCCTACTATCACTATCCTAGTCTAGACATTCGTAATATCTCATGTATTCTTCTTCAGCAACCTCTTAACAGACTTACTCCCAAGTCTATCCTTTGTGCCGCTGCCACAAAGATCTAACAAGTAGGTTTTGATATGACAATCTCCTCTCTCTCTTAAATTCCTTCAAAGAGTCTAACCACTTATAAAATGAAATCCAAATTCATTAGTATGACACACATGATTGATTATATGAGGTCATCAGTTTACAATGCTTGGCAAAATGTCTGTCATACTAAAAATACTCGTGTTAGTCACAGGATTCTTTTGCTGCAGGAACAAACAAACCGCCCACATCAATCTCAACATTTGTTGCTCAGGGTCTTCAGGCCAGCTGTGATTTGATTGGGTTTACCTGGGCTCAGGTTCACATGTGCTCCACATATTCTCATTCTGTGACCCAGGCAGAAGAAACAGCAGCTACCTGGGGATATGTTCTTCTCGTAGATGGTGGTAAGAGCACAAAAGGCCAAAGCAAATTGTACGGGCACATTTAAAACCTCTAATGGGACATGGCATATTTCTTACTTGCTCACATTGCATTGGCCAAAACTCTCCACTCATCATATGACTAAACTGAAAGTCAGTGGGGCAGGGAAGTAAACTGCACCCACTAAGTGGCATGGTAAAGTCACATGGGTGAAAAATCCTAATATACAGAGAAATTAGAATATTCTAATCCACTAGAAATTAGAACATTCTAATCCACTAGAGCTTTCATTATTATTTGAAAAACTTCACCAACTTACTCCTACCTATTTTTGCAGTTACATCTTCTGCTACTGCCAAACTTGAAATTTACACTACAATAATACTGTCATAGCTAGTCTCTAAAAATGGGCCCCCAATGATACATGCCTTTTCGTATTGATGGTATTGTATAGACTCCATCCCTTGAATCTTGGGTGAATATGTTATTCATTAGCCACCAACAGAAGTAGAAGTGACACTGAATGACTTCTTAGCCAGGTCAGAAGAAGTCTTGCAGCTTCAACCTTGCTCCCTTAGAAAAGCACACTTTTCATTCTGTCTCTCAGCAAGCTCCCTCTTGAAACTAGTTATCATATTATGGGAATCCCAAGTCATGTGGAGACCATATGTATGCACTTCAGTCAACTACCCCAGCTGAACTCTCAATGAATGGCCAGTATCAACTACCAGTAATATGAGTGAGCAATATTGTACATTTACTCCAGTTGAGTCTTCAAAAGACTGTAACCCCAGCTGAACAACTAACTACAACTGCCAAAGATACCTTTAAAAAGAACCACAAATCTGAATCTGGGTCAACTCACAGATTTGTAAGAGAAGGTTATAAATTGTTTTTTTTAAAAAAACATTACTTTGTTTTGACATCCTGTATTTATTTCAGTTGTGGTAAAATACACATAACATAGAATGTAGCATCTTAACTATTTTTAAGTGTAGAGTTCAGTAGTGTTAAGTACATTTACATTGGCATGCAACCAATCTCCAGAACTGTTCTCATCTTGCAAAAGTGAAATTCTATACCCTTTGAACAATATTATTTTCTCTCCCCTGCAGCAACCACCATTCTACCTCTGTCTACATGAATTTTACTATGCTAGGTAACTCATATAAGTGAAATCATACAATATTTGTCTTTTTGTGACGGGAATATTTCACTGAGCATAATATCTTCAAATTTCATTCATGTTGCAACATATGCCAGAATTATCGTCCTTTATAAGGCTGTATAATAGTCCATTGTATGGATAAACCATGTTTTGTTTATTCATTTATCTGTTGATGGATACTTGGGTCACCTGCACCTCTTTGCCATTTTTAATAATGCTGCTATAAACATAAGTGTATATATATTACACATATTACATATAATATATATTGTTTATTTTATATATATATATATGTGTGTGTGTATATATATATATATACATACATATATATATATATCTTCAAGATCCTGATTTCAAGTTTTTTGAATATACACCCAGAACCAAAATTGCTGGATCATATGATAATTCTATTTTTATTTTTTAAGAACTGCTTTACTGTTTTCCAGAGCAGCTACACCATTTGACATTCAAACCAGCAGGGCACAAGGTTTCCAATTTCTCCACATCCTTGTCAACACTTGTTATTTTCTGTTTTTGTTCTTTTTTTTTTTAATAGTGGTCATCCTAATGTGTTTTAAATGGTAAAATGTTAAATTATGAAGTGGTTTCTCACACAGCAATAGAAAACTAAAAAGGAACTTGGGACCTAAAGTGAAGTGATGTCTCACCAAAAACTAACACATGTGGCTTCAGCATTGGGACCAGACAGCAGGTAGAAACTAAAAGGACATTAAATTGACTATTAGTTAAGGTTGGAAGAGACTCAGGAAAACTGTTAGAAAAAGCTAGAAGGACCTTGAGAAGACCATGGCTTGGAAAACAGTGAGAAAAGCATTATTGGAGGGAAGATAAGGGGGCCTTTGTCAACACTCACCTGGGCATCATGGAAAATAAACTCATATTAATATAGCTGGGAAGATTTCCAGGCAGGATATAAAAAATAGCAACTGGTTTCTTCCTCTTTATCTAGAGAGATCAACTAAAGGATGAACTGTTCAGTTTTCAAGCAGATGTGGAAGAAACATAAAGCAGCCAGGGTATGCTGGTTATAAAAATAACTGTTTAAGGAAGGGCATTAGTTCATTCTCACACTGCTATAAAGATACTACCTGAGACTGGGTCATTTATAAAGAAAGGAGGTTTAATTGACTCACAGTTCTGCATGAGTCGGGAGGCCTCAGGAAACTTACAATCATGGCAGAAGGCAAAGGGGAAGCAAGGCACCTCTTACATGGTGGCAGGAGAGAGAGAGACCACGGGAAACTGCCACTTTTAAACCATCAGATCTCATGAGAACTCCCTTACTATCACAAGAACAACATGGAGGAAACCACCCTCATGATCCAATCACCTCCCATCAGGTCCCAGGCTAAACACATGAGGATTATAATTCAAGATGAGATTTTGGTGGAGACACAGCCAAACCACATCATTCTCCCCTGGCCCCTCCCAAATCTTATATCCTTCTCACATTTCAAAACACCATCATGCCTTCCAAACAGTCCCCAAAAATCTTAACTTATTCCAGCATTAACCCAAAAGTCCAAGTCCAAAGTCTCATCTGAGACAAGGCAAGTCCCTTCTGCCTATGAGCCTGTAAAATAAAAAAGAAGTTAGTTACTTCCAAGATACAATGAGGGTACAGGCAATGGGCAAATGTTCCCATCCCAATTGGGAGAAATTGGCCAAACAAAGGGGCCACAGGCCCCATGCAAGTCCGAAACTTGGAAAGGAACTCATTAAGGCTCCAAAATAATCTCTTTTGCCTCTGTGTCTCACATCCAGGGCACGCCAATGCAAGGGTTGGGCTCCTACAGCCTTGGGCAGCTCTTCCGCTGTGGCTTTGCAGGGTTCAGTCCCTGTGGCTGCTTTCATAGACTGGTATTGAGTGACTGTGGCTTTTCCAGGCTCATGGCACAAGTTGTGAGTAGATCTACCATTCTGGGATCTGGAGGATGGTGGCCCTCTTCTCACAGCTCCACTAGGCAGTGCCCCAGTGAGGACTCTGTGTGGGGACTCCAACCTCACATTTTCCCTCTGCATTGTCCCAGTAGAGGTTCTCCATGAGTGCTCCACTCCTGCAGACTTCTGCCTGGACATCTAGGCACTTCCATACATCCTCTGAAATCTAGGTGGATGCTGCCAAGCCTCAACTCTTGACCTCTGTGCACCTGCAGACTCAATACCACACAAAAGCCACCAAGGCTTGGGGCTTGCACCCTCTGAAGCAATGGCCCAAACTATACTTTTGCCCCTTTTAGCCATGGCTGGACCTGGAGCAGTTGGGACACAGGGCAACCTGTCCCAAGGATGTACAGAGCACCAGGACCCTGGGCCCAGCCCACAAAACCATTTTTTCCTCCTAGGCCTCTGGGCCTGTGATGAGAAGGGCTGCCACTAAGGTCTCTGAAATGCCCTGGAGGCATTTTTCCCATTGTCTTGGCTAACATTCAGTTCCTCATTGATTATGCAAATTTCTACAGCCAGCTTGAATTGCTGCCCAGAAAATGGGTTTTTCTTATCTACCACATGATCAGGCTGCAAATTTTCCAAACTTTGATGCCCTGCTTCCCTTTTAGATAAAAGTTTCAGTTTCTGATAATCTCTTTGTGAATGCATATGACAGAATGCTTTCAGAATCAGCCAGGTCATATCTTGAACACTTTGCTGCTTAGAAATTTCTTCTGCCAGATACCCTAAATCATCTCTCTCAAGTTCAAAGTTCCACAGATCTCTAGGGTGGGGGCAAAATGCCACCAGTCTCTTTGCTAAAAAAAAAATAGCAAGAGTGACCTTTGCTCTAGTTCCTAATAAGTTCCTCGTCTCTATCTGAGACCACCTCGGCCTGGACTTCATTGTCTATCAGCATTTTGGTCAAAACCATTCAACAAGTCTCCAGGAAGTTCCAAACTTCCCCACATCTTCATGTCTTCTTCTGAGCCCTCCAAACTGTTCCAACATCTGCCTCTTACCCAGTTCCAAAGTCACTTTCACATTTTCAGGTTATCTTTATAGGAGTACCCCACTCTGCTAATACCAATTCTCTGTATTAGTCTGTTCTTGTACTGCTATAGAGATACTACCTGAGAATGGGTAATTTATAAAGAAAGGAGTTTTAATTGACTCACAGTTCTGCATGGCTAGGGAGGCCTCAGGAAACTTACAATCATGGTAGAAGGCAAAGGGGAAGCAAGGTACATCTTACATGGCAGCAGGAGAGGGATTACAAGAAACTGCCACTTTTAAACCATCAGATCTTGATAGAAGTCCCTCACTGTCATGAGAACAGCATAGGGGAAACTGCCCCCATGATCCAATCACCTCCCACCAGGTCCCTCCCTTCACACGTGAGGATTACAATTCAAGATGAGGTTCAGGTGGTGAAAAAGAGCCAAATCATATCAGAAGGAAAGATTAAATCCTGGGCCAGATGACAGGATTTCAGTAAGATCCTTAGTTAAGACCTCTGAAAGATCTGTGCTTATAGATCAGTCTATAAGTTCCTTATAGAAAACTCAAGGTACCAAAAAAAGACCATTCTAAGGATCTTAATGGCCTACCTCTAGAATCCTGTCATAAACAACAGGGATTTTAAAAACCTTCGCAGTCTTGTTCCACAGCAGCCCAAAGGTCCAAGATAGAGAAAAGCCTGTCTCAAAGAGATTTGTGGATACAGCTTTTGTCTAATTATACTCTTTACTATATACTGCTTCAAAGGTGTGACATGCTCATACTGTTTCCTCTTTTCACCATTCCCTTCTTCTCTCCCTGATTAAAACCTACTCAACATTCATTCGATGAAAACTTAATAAGCTAGGTTAGGTACAAGGTACTATTACCTAAAAAAAGTACTTAAAAAATGTGCAAGATCTTTTGTGAAAAAGCTAACAGAATTTGACTACTATAGTTGGACTATAGGATTAGGAATAATGTTTATTTTTTCTTTTCTTTTGACTCACCTATGTTTCTAAATTTCTTATAGTAAACTATATTGACTATTTTTTAAAAAATAGAGTAGAAGATTCTCTTCCCTAGCCGAACCCATATTTTGTTGGAGGTGACAATGTGTCCAGGTAAAAAACTCACTTCATCAGGCTCACTTGCAGTAACTGTTGGCCATGTGGTTCTATTCTAGCTAATGAAACAAAAGCTGAAGTTTTCTGGGAAAGCTTTTCCTTTTTTCTAATGGAGACACCACATCTTCCTTCTATCCTAGTTTTTCTTCCTGTTAGGAATGCAGGCATAATGCCTATAAATGTAGCAGGCAACTTGCAGCCATAATGATGAAAGCAAAAGTTGGATTAAAAGTTTGAGCCTGGGTTGATGATACCATCATGGCACAACCACACCAACTATAGATTACCTACCTCAATATTTATTTTATTTTTATTTTTTTAAGTTTATTGTGGTATGGTACAATTTATATAAAACTCACCCTTTATAAGTGTACGATTATGTGATTTTTGACAAATATATACAAACAGATATACATTACCACCAGCACAATCAAGATGTAGAATGTTTCCATCAACCTCAAAAAGTTTTCTCATGACTTTCATACTCAATCCTCTCCCCACAACCCTGGCCTCTAACAAATGCTAATCTGTTTTCTACCTCTATAGATTTGTCATTTCCTGAAATTTACATAAATTGAATCATACAGTATATACCCTCTTGTATGTGGTTTAACTCAACACAATGCTTTCTTGATTCATCCATGTTGTTGCACATATCATTAGTCTGTTCATATTTATTTCTTAGAAGTATCTCATTGTTTTGGATATACCACAATATGTTCATTCATTCATCAGTTGATGTGCATTTGGGTTATTATCATATTTGTCTATTAAGAATAAACCAGACATGAACATTAATGAGGTCTTTATGTGGATATATGTTTGCATTTCTCTTGGGTGAAACACATAATCACATCTCTTTATGGATTATCTATTCTATTCCATTTATCTATATGTCCATCTTTGTACACCATACTGTCTTCAGTACAGTAAATTTATAGTAATACTTTTTAATATTTAAATTTTAGGTTCAGTGGGTACATGTGCAGGTTTGTTACATGGGTAACTTGCATGTCACTGAGGCTTAGTGAACGAATGACTCCATCACCAAGGTAGTGAACATAGTACATGATAGGTAACCTTCCAACCCATGCCTCTCTCCCCACCATCCCTCCTCAAGCAGTCCCCAATATCTATTGTTCCCATCTTTGTGTCCATGTGTATTCATTGTTTAGTCTCCACTTGTAAGTGGGACTATGAAGTGTTGGTTTTCCGTTCCTGCTTAATTTGCTTAGGATAATGGACTCCAGCTGCATCCATGTCACTGAAATGAACATGATTTCATTCTTTTCTTTGGCTGCATAGTATTCTATGGTGTATATGTACCACATTTTCTTTATTCTGTCCAGCATGGATGGGCATCTAGATTGATTTCATGTCTTTGCTATTGTGAATAGCACTGTGGTGAAGATGTGAGTGCATGTGTCTTTTTGGTAGAAAAATTTATTTTCCTTTGGGTATGTATTAGCATTCTCCAGAGAGACAGAACCGATAGAATAGATGTCTATATATAAGGGAGTTTTTTAGAGAATTTGCTCATACTACGACAAGGCAAAGTCCCACAATAGGCATTCTGTAAGCTGGGGAAAGAGAGAAGCCAGTAGCGGCTCAGTCTAAGTCCAAAAATCTCAAAACCAGGGAAGCCAACAGTGCAGCCAAAGGCCCGAAAGTTTCTGGAAAGCCACTTTGGTGGAAGTCCCAGAGTACAAAGGCTGAAGAACCTGGAGTCCAATGTACAAGGGCATAAGGAGTGGAAGCAAGCATCTGGCATGGGAAAAAAAAATGAGAGCCAGAAGACTCAGCAAGCAAGCTATCCCCCTTTCTTCCACCTGCTTTGTTCTAGCTGTGCTGGCAGTCAATTGGATGGTGCCCACATTGAGGGTGGGTCTTCACTCCCAGTCCACAAGCTTGAATGTCAATCTCCTCTGGCAACACCCTCACAAACACACCCAGAATCAACACTTTACCAGTCATGTAGGAATCCCTCAATTCAATCAAGTTGACACTGAATATTAACCATCACATATACCCAATAGTGACATTGCTGGGTCAAATGGTAGTTCTGTTTTAAGCCCTTTTGGAAATCTCCAGACTGCTGTCTGCAGTGGCTGAATTATTTACATCTCCACCAGGAGTGTATAAACAACCTCACCAGCATCCAATGCTTTCTGACTTTTAAGTAATAGTTATTCTGACTGGTGTGAGATGGTATCTCATTATGGTTTTGATTTGCATTTCTCTAATGATTAATGATAACAAGCATTTTTCATATATTTGTTGGCCACGTGTATGTCTTCTTTTGAGAAGTATTTGATTATATTCTTTGCCCATTTTTAATGGGGTTGTGTTTTGCTTGTGAATTTGTTTAAATTCTTTAGATTCTGAATATTAGACCTTTGTTGCATATATAGTTTGCAAATATTTTCTCCCATTCTATAGGTTGTCTATTTACTCTGTTGATAGTTTCTTTTGCTGTGCAGAAGCTCTTTAATTAGATCTCACTTGTTAATTTTTATTTTTGTTGTAATTGCTTTTGAGGACTTAACCATAAATTCAGATGTGGATGGGTGTAGCTCCTAACACACATGGTAAACTGAGGTAGCTGATAGATGTTTGAGTTGTGCACACATGTGCATTTTGTGCATTCCTACACTGCTCACTTCAGGTGGAGTTTTCTGTGCTCTCTTAGTGTTTTTCTTGAACAAAATAATGCATACATGAAATGTGCATTATGGTCAAATTGTTCCCTAATAAATCTTGTGTTGAAACAAATTCATATTTTCAAAGCAAGAATTATAACATAACTGACTGCATGTTAGACACTAAAATGGACATGTCTAATAGGCAGTTGGATTTACAAGTCTAGAGTTTATGGCAGAGGTACCAACTAAGCATAATTTAGAAGTTATCAACATATATATGCTGTTGGAAGCCATACAATTGGTTGAGACTACCTAGGGAGTGAATATAAATTTAGAAGACATAAAAAAGCCAAGTTCTAGGACACTCCAACATTTAGAAGTCAGGAATATGAGTAGGAATCAGGAAAGGATTCTGAAAAGGAATAGTCAAAGTGGTTGGAGGAGAATCAGGGAAGTGGGCTTTCCTAAAAGCCAAGTGTAGAAAGTTTTTCAAGGAAGAGGGAGGAATCAACTGTATCGAATAAAGCAGATAGGTCAAGTATAAAAAAGGACTAGGAAACATTCTTGTAATCTGGTTACCTGGAGGGGACTGGTAACTTTGACAAGAATAGTTGAGTAGAGAGGTGAGAAAGAAGGACTGATGGGAAATAGTTGAAGAGGAAATGGGAAAAAAAGGACTGAAGACAGCCAGTATGGGGAATTATTTTTTGAGGGAAAGAAAAATAGAGGAAAGGTGCTATGACACATCAGAATTTTCCTTTAAGATTGAAGAAATTACAGCTTGTTTATATGCTGATCAGAACAGAGGTCCTGGGTGTAGATGCAGGTAGGTGGAAAAGATGTTTATAGTATTCTGGAGATTCCCTTTGATTGCCTCTGTTTTCTCAGTGAAGTAGAAAGCAAGGTCATTTTCAGCTGAGAGTGAGGCAGGAAAGGAGGTGTTGGCATTCCAGGAGAAAAGAATCAAACCATTGTTCAGGAGAGTTTGAAAGGACTAGGGTAACAGAATAACATATTTATTTTTTAAAGTTCCTAGATAGAACTACTGGATCAAAGGATGCATATAATTTTCATTTTGTTAGTACTGTCAAATTGCCCTCTGACAGTACATTAGTTCACATCCCCGCATGTGACAATGCCTGCTTTCTCAAGACTTTGCCAACACAGTATGCTATCAAGCATTTATGCCCTTTTCAATCTGAGAGTTGAAAATGATATCTCAGTGCAGTTTTAGTTTGAAATGTTCTTATTTATGTGAAATTGGGCATTTTTTCTTATGAATAATGACAAAGGACCACAGATAAAACTAGATCCTTCCAGGGAGCTGTGACTTGGTAATTTAGGCAAACAATTTCTTTTTATTTTCTGTCTCCATCCACTCAACCAGTATTTACTGAGTGTCTACTATGGATTATACACTGTTCTATTGACCAAGGGATACAGCAGTGAACAAAAAAAAAAAAAAAAATCAATATCAGAACCTAAGCTGGGAGCCATATCCCAGAATCACAGAAACTCGAGGGGAAAAGAGGTCACAGGTAACCGCTATGATCAAGACAAGAACCCAGGGCAGAAATCAAACTTTCTGTTAGGTGCTATGGAGAGAAACACTAAGATTTTTGAGCAGGCAAATGATATAAAATCGAGCTGAGCTTTAGGATGACAAATAAACCCATTTGTTTGTGAATTAAGGATTAAGGAAAAGCAGCAGCTGGTTCATGGGAAGTACCTAGTAAATGTGAAAGGAAAAAAAAAGAAGGACTTTCCATGAGGGAAAAGTGGCTACAGATACAATAGAAGTCCTCTTCTTCATAGAACTCTGAATCAACTGGTCTTGTAGGTACTCAGAGAAAAACTGCATATACAGGAAATAACTACTAAAAGCTGTGCTCATCCACTCTCCCAGGTCCCCTGGACTCCCTGTGATTTTCCAGGCATTGTAGCAATGGGTGATTCTAGAGCAGAACTGGAGGCACAATGCCTATTTAAAGATATATTTTCAGACTTAAAGAATTCCTCCTGGCAATGCTCTCAGCTGTAGCCCTTGGGAACTGGTGCAAATTTCCACTCAGGTATCAAATGACCACATATGCTGAACTATGTAATTCAAACTTATCTGAACCAAGTTCCTCAGTGCTAAGCTGACATGCAAACCAAAAAAGCCATGCTATTTGAGTAGTTTCCTTGATTTCTTCTTCCACTGGCAGTACCCACATGTCTACAATTCCAGTCAATCTTGTAAACTGGATAATTGCCCAATCAAAATAGGAAGCATTCATCAAATATAATCATAAACTCCTGGCCTGGAACTCCTTGTGGTGTCTCTGGAGGCTGAAGATGTCATTTGGGAAAGCACTTAGCCAGGGAGCAATGTTGCTCAACCTTTCCACTCTCCTGGCACCCTGAAATTCTCTTGCAAAAAGTTGCCAAGTTATAAATCACTAGAGCTGTGTTGAAGTTTGAAAATTTTAGCTTCCCTAAACCTCCTTCCAGTCCTCATGAAGTCCAACTACATTGCTGTTTTAGGTGCCTACACTGAGATTCCTGCTCATTTCTACACAATTCTTGATAACCCCAACATCAATCCCTCCCTAGTGTGAAGTAATCTGAGCAATTCTCTGTTCTTATAAAAGAAGAACCTGATTTCCCATGTATTGGCTATTTAGCAATGAACTCAATACTTCATCACTGAGGATACATAGCAACCTTAGCAACCTTTGGATGGTTGTGAAGAAAAAGTGAATTACCATGTACTACATGTCTTCTAAGTGTCAGGCACTGTGTTGGGTGTTTATAAAAGTTATCTCATTTTGGTCAGGATCATGACTGTTATGTAAAATACTCTGTAAACATTAAACACTATGGAATAGAAGAAATCATTACTGTGTTTGGGAGGCCGAGACGGGCGGATCACGAGGTCAGGAGATCGAGACCATCCTGGCTAACACGGTGAAACCCCATCTCTACTAAAAAATACAAAAACAAAAACTAGCTGGGCGAGGTGGCGGGCACCTGTAGTCCCAGCTACTCGAGAGGCTGAGGCAGGAGAATGGCGTAAACCCGGGAGGCGGAGCTTGCAGTGAGCTGAGATCCGGCCACTGCACTCCAGCCTGGGTGACAGAGCGAGACTCCGTCTCAAAAAAAAAAAAAAAAAAAAAAAAAAATCATTATTATGGGGTATCAATGCTGCAATCCTTCCTTTACAATGAGAAAATTCACAGAAAGCATTCCCATAGTGTCTCATACTTTTCTCAAGATCCGTAGTCCTAACAAAAGGCAAATGGTGATATCATATATGTCTGCATTCGTCCATTGGACTGTTAGCAATCAGAGGGCAAAGACTAGGTGTTATTTTTCCTTTGTCCATAGCTAAGCAAAATAAGCACAGTGCCTAGGTCAAAACAGGTGCCTAGAAATGTGTGTTAAGTAATTTGAAGGCAATTCAGGGTGAGGAGGTCAGACACTAATTGACAATGCTGATAAATGTGATGACTGATTGATAATGACAGAAGCACCATGCTTAGAAACAATTCTTATCCTTACCATGGCCTGGAACCCTCTAGTATCCTTCTGCTAACTTCTGCTAACTCACTATGCTCCAAACACGGCAGCCTTCTTGCTATATTTCAGACATACCAAGCACCCCTACCTCAGGACCTTTGCCTTTGCTGCTCTTCATGGCTTACTGTTACTTCATTCAGGTCTCTGTTCAAATGACACATCTTCAAGAAAACTGTTCAGACTGTAATTTCTAAAATAGAATGCCTGAAACCTTGCTAGTTCTTTACCCTGCTCTATTTTTATTAATCACACTTACCAATACCTAACATTATGAATCCAATAGTTTGCTTGTTCCACTAACGTATAAGCTTCAATTAAGAGAGAGATGTTTTCTTACTCACCATGGCAACTCCAGCACCAGAATAATGCCTGGCATGCAGCAGGTACTCAAAACTTTGTTCAAAGAAAAAACAAATTGATCAGTAATATAGGTCTGAGAGTTAATTGCCAGGTAAAGACCCCTGTGGCTTAAAGATTCTTGATGCTTTTTTACATCATACTTAAAGCAAAAGTGTAGAGCACGATGTATTTCTAATAACAAACAGGTCGCTCAGCCTTCCAATCTCTAGATCCTTCTGGAGCTATGTAATTTGGAAAATAAAATTGAATTCCACATTGGTTTATCCAAAAATAATCCTTAAATGATTAAAAATATGAATTCAAAATCCAGATTGTCAGCAAAAGTTAAGACAATCAAAGCTAAAAGAATAAACTAATTTGGATAGTCCTAATTTGCCTTCAGAACAGAACAAAGAAGAAAAGATCTTAATCAAATACAATAATTTTCCATCTCTAACTGACCCACCACGCCCAGAAAATCTGCCAACACAAATTCCAGTTGTGTTCAGTAGGATGAGAATGACATGCCAGAAAATATGACAAGTCACGAGGAGTAACAGAAATGGAGCTTTTGCCCAAGAGAGCAGGGGAAGTGTGTGCGTAGGGGTGGCTTATTCAAAATATGGAATGTGACTTTCTGATTAAATACGTATATGTTGCTCAGAAACCCCTTTTGATTTTTAAAATAAAAGCCTGTAATATTCTTGAAATAACTTTAAGGTATCATAGATTTTACAGATAGCCATGAGATTACTAGCTTAAATCTAGATATTTCTTTAGAGCAGTGAAGGGGAGCTTGACCAAGTCCTTGTGTGAGCTGTTGCCCTTGGCCTTAAGGAGACCACCACTTAACTTCAAGAAACATAAAATTTAACCAATCTAATAAATAAGTGTCAGATATAACAGCTGGGAATCTTCTTCTAGCAGAAGACAGATGTTAGTAGAAGACACTGGAACTTTCACTTCCATATTGGTGTTCCAATAAATGCACCCACTTCAGTTCCTCCTTACTTTTCAATCCCATGGATTTTGCTTTATGAGCATTTCATTTCAGCCACCTACCACCCCAACCCAATTTTATGATAGAGCAAAAACACCTGAACTATACTGACTGTAACCACCCACAAGAGAGAACAACCCTCCTGTTATTGAATGCTCATAATTTTTTAGTATGGATGTCATGGACTCTGTTCAAAGAATTGCTACACTGTGGGCCTATAACCAGAGAGTTTTTAAGCTACTTTTACTGTATGTCATTTTGGGTATCCAAGAAGCAGCTTTTAAGAAAAAGTTAGGAATGCAAGAAATTCATTGTGGAGTAATACCTGTGAAAACTGAAAAGGGAATAAAGCAGATGAGCAGAAAGGGCCTTCAGATTGCCTTGCAGATATGACACCTGTGAAAGGAAAGGAGGAGGAAATCAAGATTTAGCAGGGAGAGCTTCACATCAAACTGCAGATCTGAGAAAGTCCTGGAAAACTCAATGAGAAGCTCTGGAGCAAAGACTGTCCATTAGAGGCATCCTCTAAAGGACAGGTACTAGCAACCACATCATGCTCAGTCACTGGCTAAATACCACTCAGGAAGTGTGTCCTTCCCCCATACTCTGAGGCAGATCCTGAAGGTGCTGCACGTGGAGGATGCCAACTCACTGCACTCCTTGCATATGAACAGCAGGTTCTTTCTTGAAGGGTGATCTGAGGAGTGAACTTTCATGACTGCCACATCTGGGAATCAGATCTCACCTGGAAGTTACAGACATTCATTGTTTCAATTGGCTGTGAATGAGGCAGGTCTCTCAAATTAGAAACCAGAGCTCAATATGAGAATCCTAAGTAGGTGGCAATGTTAGAGCCTGGACTTTTGCATGTGTTGAAAAAGAAAACACATTGACCAGTCTTTGAAAGATAGAAAACAAGATAACTCTTACCACATGAAGATTAATTAGTGGGGTAGAGGCCAGGCCAAGGAACTGAAGACATGCTTGCTTTTTAAGGACTGATGTTAGTTAACAACATACGTAATTCAGAAAATTGGGTTTGAGGACCTTACGCAATTGGGATTTTTTTTTTTAACTGCAATTTCCTTTTAGATTATTGTGGCTCCCTTTGCAGCTGCAAAAAACAATACAGAGAATTCCCATGTACACTTTATCGAGTTTCCCCCGATGGTAACATTTTGCAAAAGCATGATATCGCAACCAAGATATTGATATAGATATAATCCACTGATCTTATGCAGATTTCCCCAGTTTTACCTGTACTCATTTCTCTGTGTGTTTGTGTGTGTGTGTGCATGTGTGTGTGTGACACCACCATCACAGTCAAGATACTGAACTTCTCCATCACCACAAGATCCCTCATATTGAAGCCTCACTCACTTTGCTCCCACATTTTTATCCCCATCTCTAGCCCCTGGCAACCACCAATCTTTTCTCCATTTCTCGAAATTTCTCCCTTCAAAAACTTTAGATGCATAATTAAATCATCCATTATGTAACCATTTGAGATTGGCTTTTTCACTCTGCATAATGCCCTTGAGATTCATCCAAGTTGTTGCATGTATCAATAGTGTATTCCTTTTTATCACTGGTATGATATGGATATGCTACAGATTGTTTAACTATTTACCCATTGAAGGACATCTGGGTGTTTTTCCCCAATTTTGGGCTACAAACATTGTTGTATAGATTTCTGTGTGAATGTAAGTTTTCATTGCTCTGGGATAAATGCCCAGAAGTGCTGAGTTAGTGCTGAGTTATATTGTAGTTGCATGTTTTGTTTCTTAAGAAATCGCTAAAATGTTTTCCAGTGTAGCTATACTATTTTACATTCTACCAATAATGTAGAAGTAATCCAATTTCTCTGCATCCTCACCAGCATTTGGTATTATTGTTATTATGTTTTATTTTAGCCATTCTGATAAGTGTGTAGTAATATCTCACTGTGGCTTTCATTTGTGTTTCCCTAAGGCTAACGACATTGAACACCTTTTCATGTGGTCATTTGTATTTTCACAATGTATTGGCTTCTCAGTATTTAGCCAAGTTAGTTCTGAAGAGAACAGTATGATTCAGCTAAACAAAGTACAGTCCAATTCTCACCTATGAGTGAGAACATGCAGTGTTTGGTTTTCTGTCCTTGTGATAGTTTGCTCAGAATAATGGTTTCCAGCTGCATCCATGTCCCTACAAAGGACATGAACTCATCCTTTTTTATGGCTGCATAGTATTCCATGGTGTATATGTGCCACCCTTGGACACAGGGTGGGGAACACCACACACCGGGGCCTGTTGTGAGGTAGGGGGAGGGGGAAGGGATAGCATTTGGAGATATACCTAATGTAAATGATGAGTTAATGGGTGCAGCACACCAATATGGCACATGTATACATATGTAACAAACCTGCACATTGTGCACATGTACCCTAGAACTTAAAGTATAATAATAATAATAATAATAATAATAATAATAATAAAAGAAGAGTCAAGGGAAGGAGAGTGTATGATCAGGTGAGACTAGAGTTTTAAAGGGGGACATTTGTCCATTCCAAGATTTTGTCCAAATTATTTTTTCAGCTTCAACTCAGGTTCTGCATCCAATACAACTCATGTTCCAAAAAAAAAAATGTCCAGTGCTCCCTACATATATCCCATACTTTCTGGCATCTGTGTTTTCTCACATTATTTTCTCTATTTGTTTCTCCATCTCCAAAGTCAAATTCCAAGAATCACCAAGTTCCACAGGCTACCCTCTCAATGGAACTTTCCTTGATGCCAGCAGCTGGAATTCATCTCCCTCATGTGAACATTCCTCATAACTTTCTAGAAAGGTTTCCATTGTTGCTTTGTATCATCATTATATGTCATGTATCTTAACTTTCCAATTCGGCTGTGAATCCAGGAGCTAGCTAGTGGCGACTAGGCCAGGTCTTTTATCTCCTAGTCTAATCATCTTGCCTTGATCAAGCTCTGTCCACTAAAGTGCAATTGTTAAAGATCAAATACAGGGTGTCCTTTGGGTAGGAAACAATCCTCTACCTCATTAACCAAAGAAGTCACTCAGGGTCACACAGCATTTAAAATACTATCAGTGTGTGCCAGTTTTCACATTCAATAATCTTTCTTCACATCAAAATTTGAACAATATTTTTGTCAAAAAATCACCAGATAAATGGGTAAATGAGTCTCTCACTCGAAAACAGAGAACCAGGAATATATACAATAAGCAGAAGAAATCGATTAAATAATTATCAAAAAACAAACAGGGAAAAGTAGAAATCAGATGTGACAACAGATATTTTGTGATGCTAGAAAGATTACAAGGAATACTGATAGGAAGAAGGCTATACAGCCTTAGAATTTTCACACTGTACATCTTTAAAACCTGGTCTTACTGGATTTTCAAATAGCTTTTATTTTGTGAGAATAAATTTCTCCACAACATTTATCGAAAATAAAAAGCTATGATTAGATATAACTTTAGAGGTAAAAATAATATGAAAAACATAGTGAAATTTAAAGAGAATAAAATCACCAAGCTGTACACTTAATGTATGAATTTTATTGTATGTAAGTGAAGCTTTAATACAACTTACAAACCAAAAAGTAAATGAGATGAGGGTTACTATATTCCATAGACTAGTCTGAGAAGACTTCATCAAAAGAGAACTTTTTTCTGATCGAATTTAATCTCTAATCCTTTTATTTCAGTTCCAGGGATTAGGGTGTGAACATTTACTCTACCCTTTTGCCTTACTCTCTACCTTCTCTTCCAACCAAAAAGCATGAAGGGAGAGAAGCCCTCTTACTCCCAAATTGTGGAAGGCAAGCTGGAGGTAAACTCCTTCATTGTCTAATAAGTTTCCCTCACCATCCCCTGCAAGAAAAAAAGAGTAACTTCTACTGCCTGCCAGAATGCTCTGATTCATTCTTATTTATAATTAACAACCTGCATGTTTCCAAAAGGTATCCCACATTAAAAAAAAAAAAGAAAGAAAAAACACCAAATAAGAAACAATATACTATCAGTGGGAATGTATAGTACTATACCTTTCGAAGGGTACTTTGAAATTCTTTTGCCCCAGAAGTTACATGGCTGGTCATCTATCTTCACAAATTTATTCACTCAACAATTATTGAACACTCACTGTGTGCTAGACACTGAGATAAACACTGAAGAGACAATGGTAAATAACTCAGTGTTAAGGCCTCATGGGGTTGTTACGTTACAGTAGGCAGTGATACTATAAAAACAATATCAGGTAGTCATCAGTGTTCTGAAGGAAACTACAGATCAGTTGTGTTAATTTCATTGCTTTGTTAATAATTATTCATAATATAAATATGCATGACATGCATTACTGTTCATGTATTTCATATGTATCAAAGAATACATAACAAAATAAAAGAGAAAACAGGGTAAGGGGACAAGAGTGATGGGGGTAAAAGGAAAATGCCACTGTTTATTGGGTAAACAGCCAGGGAACTTTTCTCTGATAAGATAACATGTGAGAAAGGCATGAAGTATGTCAGAAGGTAAGCCGCATAGAGCTCTGGGGCAACAGCCTTCCCAGTGGAGGCAACGGAAAATGCAAAGGTTCTGAGGCAGAAAGGGGCTTGGTGTGTTCGAGGGATCATGAAAAAGTCAGCGTGGCCGGAATGGAGTGAACAATGGGAAACATGATGGTCATGGAGGTGACAGGTAGCCATTTTCTGAAGGCCACTGTAGACCATGGTAAGGAAATTAGACTCTACCTAACAAAGATGGGAAGACATTGAAAGGTACCGAGTAGGCTTATGCTTTAAAATGATCATGCACTGGCTGCTGTTTGGAGAACAGACGATAGGAAGACAAAGAGAAATGCACAGACATGTGCATGGTGTACATGTACAATGATGGTCACTGTCTCTATGTTTAAAGAAATGAAAAATAAAAACAGCTCAAATATCCACCAATGAGAGTAAGTTAAAGAAATGATGTAACGTGCAACCATCTCCTGGACCATTGGGCAGCCCTTCAAAGGGATGAGGCAGAACTACGTGTAATAATTTGGAAAGATACCTATTACATGCTGTTAAGTGAACAAAAAGCCAGTTGTAAAACAAAATGGTAATATCCCTCTTTTATTAAAAAGAAGAAAACATGTAGAGCACCACACACACACCCTTTTTTGTGGAAGCATAGAAAAAATTTAAACAAACGAGTAATTTGTGGTAGACAGAATAATGGAACCCCCAAATATATTCACACCCTAATCCCTGGAACTGTGAATATGTGACCTTATTCACCATAAATATGTGACCTTATTCAAAGTAAAAAGGACTTTGCAGATATGATTAAGGGTGTGAACCTTATGATAGGGAGATCATGCTGGTTCACTTAGGTGGATCCAATCTGAGCACATGAGTCCCTAAGAGAGAGAAACTTCCCTCGCTGAATCAGAAAGATGGCAGCATCTGAAAGATTTCATGCACTGCTGCTGGTTCTGAGATGTAGGAGGCTGTGTGAAAGAACCACAGAGAGGCCTTCAAGAATTAAGGGCAGCCCCTGGAAGACAGCCAGCAATGAAAGGGGGACCTCAGTTCTGCAACAGCAAGGCACTAAATTCTGCCAACATCTGAATGAGCTTGGAATCCAGTTCTTCCCTAAATCATCCAGAAAAGAACACAGCCCTGCCTATAATTTGACTTTAGCCCTGTAAGACCCATAGCTGATGTATGATCTCTAGAACTGCAATCCGTATTGTTTTAAGCCACTAAGTTTGTGGTAATTGGTTACAGCAGCAATAGAAAACTAATAATATGTAAGCTCAACCAACAGGATGTCACAGCAAAAGAGGATCCCAAGAGAAAATTAGAGAAATTAGATTGGTTAGATCTTATTCCTGGCCCAAACCCCAGAGTCTCTGATTCAGTGGGTCTGGGGTGGGGCTTCAGAGTTTGCGTTTCTAACAAGTTCCTAGGGGATGGAGATGCTGCTGGTCTAGGACCACAGTTTGAGAACTGTTGATCGAGAGAATAGGGTCTGGAACCATACCTACTGGAACCTAATTTTGGTTCCACCACATACTCACTTTTGACCTTAAGCAAATTATCTTTGCCCTAGTTTTTTCAACCATTAAGGGGATGGTAATACTAGTTTCTACCTCATAAGCTTATTGTGAGACTAAATTAGTTAATATATGTAAAATATTTAGAAAGCTGCCTGGCATATAGTTAGAACTAGATATATTTTAACCATTATTACTTTACTGTGTACTTATTTGAACTGTAATCTGTTTTTTACAATCAAATAGAATCTCTTTTTGAAAGTCACTCGTATCCTTTTCCAAGTGCTTTCCCTTTTTCTCACTTTCTCTGACATCATCTTTTGATGAAAGTGTCCTTAATAAAGCTTTTATTGTGACCCCCCTATTAACCTTTATACCAAAACCTTCATAGATATACCTCTTTCTTCAGCAAACCTGGCCCTCACTGGGGAAATAAAAGCCTCCAGCTACAAAACAACAACTGTCCTTTCTCCTTTCCTGCACCTTCTCCTTCACTCTTTTTCCCATCGGTTGAAGGGGAAATGCTTCAGGAAAAGGAAACTGCTACAACAGCAAATCTTTCTTGCTCAGCCTTCCCTTTCAATATTTTAATAATTGAGCTGGTCTGCTCCACTGTGAGTGAGCTCTAGAATTATTGTTCTCCTGAGAATTTGACGAGGTGATACTGAAATAACAAATGTTATTTACTTCAACTTCTGCTAAACAAAACAAAATGGTTTATGCATCATCATGTAGTGTCTTTTTGATAAGCCACCTCTACTCATGCTCAAAAATATGTGGCTGATAAATAAATTCAATCAGCAGACAAGGCTCTTGTAGCTCTTTAAATTGTCAATCTCTATTGACAGTAGCAGCAATTTCAGCTAAACACTGAGGAGGCCAGCAGGCCACTAACTCTCAGCCTCCGCTCCCAGTTGCAAACAGAGCCCCACTGTGGCTCTGCAAGCCCTTCGCCCACACTCTCCCCTACACAGCCACGAATAGGCAGTCTCTCAGCCTAATTGTACCTTTATCTGCTACAACTTTGAACGCAGAGAAATTGATACCAGGTGTTGCAAATTTTACTGGTAATGAGTTAATTTACACAGATGGTTGTCACTTCTCCATTTCTCCAGCTCCTTTGCTGATAAGGTAGGAAACAGCTTGCCTGTGCAGAGCCCGTGGAGCTCAGAAAGTGGGGGATGGGGAGTGGTCCCTGACCAGATGGACAGGCCCTGGCTCCAGAGCTCTGCCCTGGCCCCCAGAGCAAGCCAAGCCTCACCCACCAACCCTGCCAATTCTAGCCCAGGACTTTTAGTTCCCTGCTAAAACAGCTCTTACACAACTGAAACAAGACCAACCAACCCACTAGTTGGGAGGGCAGGGGGTGGCAAGAGAGATGTGATTATAAGTACCTTTTAAATCCCAGGAAATCCATCTTTTCAACTGCTTTTGTTGGCTTTTCAACCCAGAAGGCCTCAAATGCGTGCTAAAGCATCTTGTGAAAGTGCTAATGGGGGATGCAGCACCTAAGAGTTAGATCCTGCCAAATAAGGCACCCTTCTCAATGTGTGAAGTCCTCTGCGTTAGTGGCTTTGCAGGCAAGGCAGCAGTGAGCGTCCAGGGCTGGGCTGTGACTGTCTCCCAGCCTGCCTATGGGGAAACTAATGGAAAACTGTATCAAAATAATAGGTGATATTATATACAATGTTATATGTAATAATAATGGCACCAAATATAATTCATGGTTAACATTTCGTGTTCAATGCCTTCACCTGGTGGATTTCGAATCTGATCAAGAATTCCAATCACCTACAGAGCGTTTCCAACTCCTGAAGCCCACGTTACACCCCATACTACTCAAATCGGATCTCTAAAGGCAGGAGCCAGTGGGCAGTTTTTGTTAAAGATGATTCCAGGTGATTCCAATGTACAGCAAAGTTTAGGAACTGCTACCTGAACCCAAAGGAGAGACATCAGCAACCCTGGACAGGCAAGCAGGAGCTAATTTTTTGAGTTGAGCCAACTCTCCACATAAAGTGCCATCTAGCCTCTAGCCTGTTCCATCCCTGCTGGTACCGTGTTTTGTTTTCTTTTAATTTTTTGAGGGCAGGGGATGCCAAGGTCCCCCAGGCATATAATGTCTTTCATGCATAATGTCTTAATGTCTTTAAGAAACTATGCTCTACAAACCTTACTACTAGCAGCCTGGGTCACTGCCAGCCTCCCATTACCCAGGCTGGACCCAGTCAATCTTAGCCACACCCTGTCCCTCATCTTTCCCCTCCCCTTGCAGTCCATGACCATCCTGTTCCCACCACCATAAAGCATTCCCTGAATCCTGGCTCCTTGTAGCCTCAATGCAGGCACAACCCGAATGCCATTTCCTCCATGAAATCTACGTTGATCTTCTCTCCAAGTTGTCTCTACCAATCTGAGGGTCAGGTCTGTAGATTTAATGAAAAGAATATCACACATAGATCAGTAGACCTGGATGTGCGATTTTACCACTGTAACCGAAATGCTAGTTGTTGAGTCAATTTTATTCTCCCCTTCTTCCTTAAAATACCCTTGGACTGCCTAACACTGTGCTGATTTTACTGGGAAAAAAACCCAAACCTCTATCTTGATCCACCAGGCATTGTTATTAACAGCCAAACCTAACTTGAACTGGAACAAGTAGATGCTGGCTGTGAGATCCTGGACAGGCCATTGTTCTTCTGAACTTTAGTTTCTTCAACTATAAAATAGGGAGAAAATGAGCTGTGAGGATTATTTAAAATCACCTAACAGTTGAACTTAAGTCTGTATCTTAATCAATTAATTGAATAAAAATTTCTCACTTCGTAGACAATGGAACTGAGCACTTAAAGGGGAAGTGCTTTGCTCAAAGACACAAAGAAAATTAGTAGCAGGTACAGGAATTAAAACCAGAGCCCCTTTGATTTGGAACTCAACTTAATATATCAACAGAGTTCAGGCTTAACTACTTGAAAATCATTGCAAGCAGTAATGAGAAAATATTGATTTAAAAATCATGTTAGTAGATGATCAAAAACAGAAGCTATTTAGTCCATTAGGAATTGCCTTTAAGCTTGGAGTGTGTGGGAGAGATCTTATAGAAAGATAACCAACAGTCAATTATGCCCACACTGGGTATGGAATAGTTTATTCTCTCTCCACTCATATGAAATGCCATCTTTACACACACACACACACACACACACAATCGCACGGATCTCTTTGTCTGTTCCTGTGCCAATAAGTCATTGTGCTGATTAATGGCAAGACAAGCCCCTCCGACCATGTTCCTTTAAAAAGTTTTATTCGCTCTTGTTGCTTTCTCTTTCTAATGAATTCTAGAATCAGCTTCTCAAATTCTATAAAACATCTCACTGTGATATTAATTAGGTTGCATTACATTTATAATTTCTGAAGAATTGACATCTTTACTATAATAATAGTGCTTCTTGTGTACCAGGTACGATTCTATTTTCCCTGCCAGGTGTCAAGTAAATTGTCTAAGCATTTGGGGCATATTTTCAAAAATATAGACATTTATTTATATTCTATTTTATTTATTTATTATGTCAAAAAATTAAAACAGAGATTCTTGCCCTCAAGAAGCTTATATTTTGGCAGAAGTAGTCAGTCAATAAATAAGAAATAAGGCCTGGTGCAGTGGCTCACATCTGTAATCCCAGCACTTTGGGAGGGCAAAGCAGGAGGATCACTTGAGTCCAGGAGTTCGAGACCAGCCTGGGCAACGTAAGGGAGATTCCCATCTCTACAAAAAGTTTAAAAATTAGCTGGGCATGGTGGCATATGCCTGTGGTCCCAGCTACTTGGGAGGCTGAGATGGGAAGATCGCTTGAGCCCAGGAGATCAAGGTTGCAATGAATGATGATCGCACTACTACACTCCAGCCTAGGTAATAGCCTGACCCTGCCTCAAAACAAACAAACAAACAAAGAGAGGTAAATGATATCATAAGCTAGAGGATAGTTAGTGCTACAGAAAATAAAATGCAGAGGGAGAGTAGGATACAGGGAATCAGGAGAGCAAGGTACAGGTCACACAGCCTTATATAGGTTAATCATGGTAGAATAACTCATTGATTCCTCAGTGAACCTTAACTCTATGGCTACTGACACTTTACAGGGAAAGAAAACTGAGGCACAAAGAGGTTTAAGTAACAGGCCAAAGTCACACTGCTAGGAAGTGACAGAGCCAGGATTTGAAGTTGAGCAGGCTGGGCTTCGGATTCCCGGAGCCGGAGTCAATATTCCTAACCCTACACTGCATGCCATCCAGGTTCCAGGTATGTTTCTCAATTTCCATCCATCTTTATATCCATCAGCAAAATGTAACATTTTTCATTTAGTATGGCACATTTCTTGTTTGGTTTATTTTTATGTATTTATACTATTTCTTGCCATTGCAATGTGAAATATTTTCACCATGACATTTTCTAATTAGCTTTTGCTACTGTATGAAAAAGCTATTGATTTTTATGTGGTAATCAGCTATCTCTGAGTGCTTATAAGTTCCAGTAGTCTTCCGGTTGGTTTTCTTGGATTTTATAATTAGAAACACATAAAATAACAGTTTGCCTCTTCCTTTCCATTATGTTTTTATATTTCATTTTTGCTCCTACAGTTCTAAGTATTTTCAAATTTTCACTGTGATTCCAGTTTTGACCCATTGGTTATTTTTAAGTGTGTTCATTTTCAAATATGTGGCAATTTTCTAGTTATCTTTTGTTATTGATTTCTAGCTTATTTATACTATGGTCAGACATTCTAATCTGCGTGATTTCAGATTTGAAATTGGTTGAGCCTTGCTTTATGGCCCAATAATGGTTGAGTTTGGTAAATATTCCATGTGCAATTGAAAAAAAAATTCTGCCATTGTTAAATGCTGTGTTCTATAAATGTCAATTAAGTCAAATGTGTTAACCATGTTCACATGTTCTATATACTTACTGATTTTTTAATCTGCTTATTCCTTTAATGGTTAGTCTAGAGACTGTAACATGCATTGTGGTTTTTCAAATTAGCACAGGCATATGCAGGGACCTGAAAACATTCCAATTCCATTTACTCCCTCCTGCCACTTGTGGTATTTGTTGTTTTTATAAAATGTTTTTTGTTATTTTTGTGTAAACAGAAGCAATATTTATTCAGATTTTTCCATATAGTAATAATTACCTTTTCTATTGCACTTTATTCTTTCTTGCATCTACTTGGGATAATTTTTCTGCGGCCTGAAAAACAGTACTTAGGTATTTCTTTTAGTGCAGGTGTCCTGGTGATGAATTCCCTCCATTACTTTTTATTTGAAAACGTCTGTGCCTTACCTTCATTCGTGAAAGATAACTTAATGAATAAAGAATTCCAGGTTGGCGGTTATTTTCTTTCATTATTTTAAAGATGTCATTTTATTTGCTTCTGGCTTCTACTGTTTCTTTGACACGTCAATATCAATGTCACAGTTTCTCCTTTGAAAAGGATATGTCCTTTTTCTTCTGGCTGGTTTTAAGATTTTCTGTTTGTCTTTGGTTTTTCAGCAGTTTGACTATAATGTATACAAGAGAAACCCTGCTTGAATTTTATAGGACTTTCATAATCTTTGTCTCAATATGTTTCATCAATTTTAGAAAATTCTCAGTCATTATCTACTTAAATATCACTTCTCTCTTCTTCTAGGATTCCAGTCTCACATATGTTAGACTCTTTTGCACTATGTCATATTCTCTTACCTTCATTTCTGTATTTTTATTCTTTTGTCCCTTTTGTGCTTCAGTCTAAAATTTTTTCTTCAAAATTATATTTCTATTCAACAATTTTCTTTTCAGTTTTATTTAATTTGTTCTTAAATGTATCCATTGAGCTCTTAATTTATTGCTTTCCATGAGTCTGTCAAAAGCTCAGCTCAGCTGCTTGGCCTCTCATCCACTACTTTTCAGAATCAATAATTTCTTAGTAGGGTAAAGCAGCATGAAATACCAGACTCCCATCCCTGGGCTTTTGTCTGGGACTTTGGCCCTGAAAATCCTCCCTGCCTTGTTAGTTCCCTGATGACTCCAAAGAAGTGCTTTGAAATATTTTTATTGAGCGTCATTCACTGTCTTCAGCAGGAGGATTGGTATAAAGCAACCTATTCCACCACTGCTAAAGGTGGGATTTCTTCATTATTTTGGGAAACAGCATAGTACTTACAAGGCTTTGAACTGCGTCTGGCATGACAGAATGTACTCAATAAGTTTATGTTATTACTGTACACAAATTAACCCATAGTTCCTTTTCTATGTGTTATCTTGATTGTTTTTAGTATCATTATTTTGCCAGGTTTGTATAATGAGTTAGTTGACATTCCATATATCTCTATCTTCTAAAATTGTTCATATAATATAGAGATTATCTGTTTCTTGAAGATTTGATAGAACTCACCCATAAAATTACTTGAGCCTATTATTGTTTTTAGGGGCAAACTTTTGGTTACCTTTTAAATTTCCTCTATAATTATTAATTATCTCTCTATAGGAATTATTCTAAAACTGAATCAGAAATTCAGACATTATTCTTATTCAGATTTTCTAGCTCTTAAAAAACTTACAAAATTACCAGTAGAGGTTAAATACAATATTTTAACAAAGTTTCTTCTGGGTCTGTGGTTATACCTCATTTATCATTTCTAATATAATTTGTGGTGTTTTTCTGGCTTTTTAAGTCACATTTGACCAATTTTACTTAATTTGTAGAAAAAAAAGCTTTTGGTTTTATGGATCAAGTCTACTGTTTTGTTGTTATTGTTGTGAAAAGGTACATGTCTCACTTTGGGGCTGAGATGGTGTGTTAGCCCATTTGCATCACTATAAAGGAATACCTGAGGGTGGGTAATTTATAAAGGAAAGATTTTTGTTTTGGCTCATGGTTCTGCAGGCTGTGCAGGAAGCATGGTACCAGCATCTGCTTCTGATGAGGGCCTCAGGAAGCTTCCAGTCATGGTGGAAGGTGAAAGGGGAGCCAGTGTATCACATGGTAAGAGAGAAAGCAAGACATGGGGAGGTGCCACACTCTTTCAAACAACCATCCCTCTCATGAACTCAGAGAAAAAACTCACTAATTACAGAGAGGAGGGCACCAAACCATTCATGAGGGATCCACCCCCATGACCCAACACCAGGCCACACCTCCAACACTGGAGATTATATTTCAGCATGAGATTTCAAGGGGACAAAACATCCAAACCACATCAGATAATTTAAAGTTCTCTCTTGCCCTGTCTTGGCAACATATAAGTTTACATGTTTCAAGTGGATTAAGATAGATTAGAGGAATCCGACTTCCATCAGACTTTGTGTAAGAGAGAAGTATAAGAGAGAGAACTTGACCAGCCACTGAGATTTCAGGGTTTATTTGTAATTGCAACACAATCTAGCCAATTCTGATTAATGTAGGAATTAAAATTTTTAGTACCTTAAAATATGGTCAATTTTTAAAATTTTCCATGGATATTTTAGGTGGAATTGTATTCTTTGTTTGCACTTGTGTGATTCTTTTAGTTGTCTTGAGTTTATTTAAATTTTAAAATATCTTCCCAGCATATTAAGGAATTTAGGGTAGGAAAGGACATGCACCTAACCTCCGTTGTGATTACAACTCTAACTTTTGTCTAGTTATATTCTCAAAGAGTTTGCATGTTGTAGCTGGAAATGGGTAATTTTTAAGAAAATATTTATTAAAAGTCATGTAGGCTTTGTAATTTTAGTAATAACTAAGAAAGCATAAGCTTTATAACCATAAGCTCTTTATTTAAAAGTCAGAGGTTAGTGGATTATAAACATGAAATTCCTTCCTCCATCCCCTCATCACTGCCTTCAACTATGTCCTTGTCTCCTAATGACATCTCAGGTAGATCTCATAGCATTCAGGTCACTGGCAACAAGAAAACAACCCACTGCAGGCTAACTCAATAAATTGCAAATTTTAATTTCAAAGCATTTCTTCTCAATCAAATGCCAGCCAGGCCTCTCTCAGTACAACTTGCAATGGAAAAGGGGCTTGCCCTCTGAGAACTACCCTCTTCCTACTCTGGTTATCCGTTTCTACTAGAGTGTGCAATGGTTTCTTAGAAAGTCCGTGAAGTGTGTGGCCCTATTTAGCCCATGGGGTTATTCAGAAGCTATCAATGGCAGAATTGGTTCTCTAGCAATGGGAACAATAAGGCAGGAAAGGTTTTATTCACCACACTTTAATTATATAAATCCCAACGTAGTCCTTAAGGGTACAAAGAAGTTTCAGTCTTTTGAAAGACCACAATAATCCAATGTTGGTTTAAAAAAAGGCAGGGGTTGGGAAATCTGGTATTCACACTACTGTTGATAGACATATTGAATTCCTTCATTTGCAGTTTAATAAATATTTATTATGTAGGCAGCAGTTCCTGATAGAGCTTAAGATTCTGGAGAAGAGAAATGTCAATACATACAAGGTCCCTGCCCTTGAGAACCTTACATTCTAGCTGGGGAAAGACATACCAGAAACAAGTAAATCAATAAGATATTTTTAATTTGTGGTAAGTGATATGAAAGAAATAAAACTGGGGAATGTGATAGAGAGTTAAGGGGAGGATTAGAGCCACTGTAGCACTGTCAGGGAACATTACTCTGAGAAAGGATATTTAAGCTAAGACCTGAAGCATAACACGGAGCCAGGCATTCAAAGGACCTGGGAAAAAACCTCAAGCAGAGAACAAAAATTATAATGTAATATTGAGATAGCAAGGCACTTTAAGCTAAAAAAAAAAAAAAAAAAAAAAAACAAAGGAGGCCCAGCTGAGTTTCAGTTCCCTGAGGGAAATAGTTGACAAGTTAGGGGGCAACTAGATCATGTAGAGCCTTATAGTTATGGGGATAATTCTGAATTTTTTTTCCAAATGCTACAGGAAGTCTTTAAAGTATTTCAATAGGGGATCAAAATGAACATGGACTGGTTTTCAGTTTTTGAAGGAAAATAGAATATGAGGAAGCAATGTAGCAGGCAGGGAGCTCAGGACAGAAGCTGTTGTCATGGTTCAAGCAACACAGTATGGTGGCTGGGACCAGGGTGGTGGCATTGGCGATGTGGAGAAAAGGTAGAACTAATAAGACACACTGACATGCTGGCCGTGGAGGATGAGAAATGACAGGAAACAAGGATGATTCCAAAGTTTTGAGTTTAAACAGCTGGCTTAATGGTGGTACCATTTACTGAAGTGTAAGGCTGCAGAGGATTGAGATGGTGGTAGAGTAATCAGTTCGGTTTTCAATATAGTAAGTTTGAGAAGCCTACAAGACATTTAATTGGAAACTCAGGTAGGCAGTTTGAATAGAGTTATAAATTTTGTAGCCATATACAAAAGTGATATTTAAATCTATGGCACTAGATGAAATCATATAAGATTAAAGTGTAGTAACAGAGTTCAGAATCTAAGGCCTGAACTATGGGGCGGCCCAACATGACTGTAACATATTCTATTCTAATTTTTGTGTAGTAGCTTACAAAAAAAAGATGATCTCTGTAAAGAAGGAAACTTGGGGAATTAACTCAGTATTAGGCTGTGATATATTCATATAATGAGAGAATTATTTTAATTATCCACCCCATTACATGTGGCCACCACAGAATGCTATAATATTCACTCCAACAGCTAGAATGCTAAATACAAAGCAAAGCCTTTTCACATGCTGCAGAGAGGTAAGAGAAAGGGTTAAATAGTTTTTTTCATTAAAGTCCAAAGCAGAACAAATACAAGATTGAAATTTGTAACAAAGATTAGTAAGATACCTAATTGTACCCAGGTGTTTGTAGTTCCCTAAATTTTGCTTTAAATTATATCCTATTTATATTTAATGTTTATGCTAATACTAGTTACTGCTTATGCATAGCTGATTTAGTAAAGTGTTCCCTCTCTATGGAAAAAAATGTAAATTAGTGGAGAATCATGATAATTCTCTTTAATTCTGTTTATCATGCAGAGCTGTTCATGACGTGATACAACAACCAAAACACACCTTCCACTTAGCAGCTTATTTAAACTGCAAGAAAATAGGGGTGAAATGAACAGTCTCTGGAATGTTAGTCTTGCATGGCAAAGGATATACAGAGATTGCAAATACCTCCTAAGAGCTAGAAACCATCATTCTCAGCAAACTAACACAGGAACAGAAAACCAAACACCGCATGTTCTCACTCATAAGTGGGAGTTGAACAATGAGAACACATGGACACAAGGAGGGGAACATCACACACGGGGGC
The DNA here is from genome assembly GCF_008728515.1 of Papio anubis. Taxonomy (NCBI): domain Eukaryota; kingdom Metazoa; phylum Chordata; class Mammalia; order Primates; family Cercopithecidae; genus Papio; species Papio anubis. Next base: position 3,160,156 of record NC_044996.1, on the reverse strand, counting down.
CTGTAGGGGGATGGGAGGCTAGGGGAGGGATAGCATTAGGAGAAATACCTAATGTAGATGACGGGTTGATGGGTGCAGCAAACCACCATGGCACGTGTATACCTATGTAACAAACCTGCACGTTCTGTACATGTATCCCAGAACTTAAAGTATAATAATAATTTTAAAAAAAGAATAGCTACTAAAGGCTCCCCAACATGGAGAAGCACTGCCAAACTAGCAAGCATTAAAACAATTAGTCTCTTGGGGTAGAATCACTCTGCAAGCAACATGGATGTTTTTTACATATTTGCATAAGTAAATTATTGATTAAAAACAAACTTTCCAGTCCAGTGCGGTGGCTAATGCTTGTAATCCCAGCACTTTGGGAGGCCAAGGTGGACGGATCACTTGAGCCCAGGAGTTGGAGACCAGCCTGATCAACATGACAAAATCCCATCTTTACAAAAAATACCAAAATTAGCTGGGTGTGGTGATGCTCACCTGTAGTCCTAGCTACTCAGGAGGCTGAGGTGGGAGGATCGCTTGAGCCTGGGAGGCAGAAGTTGCAGTGAGATGAGATCACCCCACTGCACTCCAGCCTGGGTGACAGGGCAAGACCTTGTGATATGGTTTGGCTCTGTGTCCCCACCTAAATCTCATTTTGTAGCTCCCATAATCCCCACGTGTTGTATGAGGGACCTGGTGGGAGATGATTGAACCATGGGGGTGGGTCTTTCCTATGCTGTTCTCGAGTTAGTGAATGGGTCTCACGAGATCTGATGGTTTTAAAAATGGGAGTTTCTGTGCACAGGCCCTCCTTTTGCCTGCTGCCATCCACCTAAGATGTGACTTGCTCCGCCTTGACTTCCGCCATGATTGTGAGTCCTTCCCAGCCAAGTGGAACTGTAAGTTCATTAAACCTCTTTCTTTTGTAAATTGCCCAGTCTCAGGTATGTCTTTATCAACAGCGTGAAAATGGACTAAATATACACCCTGTCATGGAAAAAACAAAAAAACAAAAACAAAAACAAAACCTTATCTTACTTCTCCTATAAGTAAATTCCAAGCCAAGGAATGACAGGAATGGATGAATTAAATTAGCCATATCAATGTATTTCTTAAAGTGTGGAGTTCATCGCAATCCCAAGTATCTATTTTTTCTGAGATTAAAAAAAAAAAAATTCTCTTATAAAAAATGTTGATAGGAGATTAATGGTTAAATTGGAGGTGGATATAGTAAAAAGCAAAAGAAAGTTCTTTAATTTTTTTTAATGTTTCAAAGAAGTAATTCTAGTACTAGTTACATTCTCATGGACTGGAAGGGTGGTTCAGACCATTTTCCATTTTTGTCATGGCTACTAGGAAACTCAAAACCAAATTGGAATTTAAATCACAGCGATAAAGCCAATCCCTTTGGTATCATTGCATATTTGAAATATCAGAAGCGTATTTCTTCTTCCATTCCTTGACCCTCATTTTCTATTTTTTGTTGTTGAGTAGGGAGTGCATTTCAGAGAATGAAAATGCCCACTTTATCTAGCCTAGAAATCCCAAGCATTTAATCTGTCTTCTCCCCAGATGTAAGTTTCCATGATAAAAGCTATTGGAGGTAGTGTGCTGGTCCCAGGTTACTCTGCACAGTGTGAAAGAAATGGCCAACAAGTATATTTAAAAATGCTCAATATCACTAATTATCAGGGAAATGCAAATCAAAACCACAATGAGATATCACCTCATACCTGTTAGAATGGCTACTATTAAAAAAAAGACTAAAAATAAAAAATGCAGGCAAGGATGCAGAGAAAGGGGAACACTTACGCACTGATTGTGGGGATATAAACTAGTACAGCCATTACAGAGAACAATATGGAGGTTCCTCAAAAAACAGTGAATAGAACTACCATATGATCCAGCAATCCCATAACTAGGTATTTATCCAAAGGAAAGTAAATCAGTGTGTCAAAGAGATATTGGCACCCCTGTGTTTATTGTGGTACCATTCACAATAGCCAAGATATGGAAGCAATTTAAGTGCCTTTCAAAGGATGAACTGATAAAGAAAATGTTATATATATATATATATATATATATATATATATATATATATATATATAATATTCAGCCATAAAAAAGAATGAAATCCTGTTATTTGTGGCAACATAGATGAGCCTGGAGGATATTATGTTAAGTGAAATAAGCGAGGCACAGAAAGACAAATACCGCATGAGCTCACTCATATGTGCAGTCTTACAAAGTTGATCTTACAGAAATAGAAATTGGAACAGAGGTTACTAGAGGCTGAGAAGAGTAGAGGGAAAGGGAGAGAATAAGGAGAGATTTGTTAAACAATACAACATTTCAGCTAGATAGGAGGAATAAGTCTAGTATTCTATAGCATTGTAGTGTTACTATAGTTAGCAATGATATATCATATATTTTCAAATAGCTAGAAGAGAGGATATTGAATGTTCCCAATACAAAGAAATAATAAATGTTTGAAATGATGGATATGCTAGTTACTCTGATCTGATCACTATACATTGTATGTATTAAAACATCACTATGTACCCCATAAATATGTACAATTGTTATGTGTCAATTAAAAATCCATTTTGAAAACATACAGAAAAAAAAGAAAAGTAGGCTTACTTTTGGGGGGATTTCTCTATCAACGATGCACCTGGCCACAAATTGTAACCTAAGAGCTTGGGGTTAGTAATACTATGCTGTAGAGCCAATATGGTTTACTGAAACTTAAAGTGAAGAACGTAGCAGAATCATTTCATTTACCTGAGTTTTTGAATAGATCGCTTAAGGTTTTACTATTAAACAATGGTTGGTGTGAAGGTTTTTGTTACTGATTGAGAGCAGACACCTGTATGTTTTGAAAACCAGTCAAGAGGTTGGTAGAGCTGATGTTCTATTATGAAACTTCACTTTGAGAACCATGGTCAAGGTTGAAGTTTTACTCTTGGCCTGACTCTCTGCATTGCTGATCTCAACCCTCGCCTGAACCCCACCTCTTGCATTCCCCATCCCCTACATTCTTGCACATGTGCGTGTACACACACACACACACACACACAACACACATATCCCTACTCTTCTTCACCAAGGGTTAAAGTTGGGAAATTTACATGGTTTTCTGGCACCAGCTCACACATCTATGTTCTGCCTTAGATTCTATCCAAATCAGGAGTGAAAGAAATTATGAGGAAGGCAGAAAGAGAATGAAGGAGTTAGTAGCTAAGGACATGGAAAACAATAGAAGTAGTGGCAAGAGGGAACACAGAAAATGCCTCCAAAAAGGGATGGTGATGTGACTTAACAAAGAGAACACTGGATAAGGGCCTAGAGACCTGAAATTGAGTCTTAGCTTTGTCATGGTCCCCACTGTGACTTTGGACAAAGCTCTACCATTCTTTGGTGCTCAGTTTGCTTATTTGTAAAATGGGAATTGTTGGGGGGTTTTAATCCCTAATTTTTACTTTATGGCAGTGTTGTAAAATTCAACAAGATGACATGTGTAAAAATATTTTGCAAACCATCAAGAGCAAAACCTATCTAAGGCATTAGTGATGGGAGACTTAAATAGGAGCCACCATAATCAGAACAGAAATGGCAGTTATTTTTATCTTTTCCTTACATGTTCTTCACAACCCACTGTTATCATTTAGAAAATTCCTGTGATGTAGTCATCTAGCAGCCTCTGATTTTCTTTATCCTTTCCTCAGTTTCTACTTCAAGCTGATATTTGTAGGCAAACATGCCCTTTGTAGGCAAACATGCCTTCTTCAGAAGGCAAAAACAAGAGAGAAGAGATCTGATTACTAGATTACTTTGTGTTATGTTGCATAAGGACAGATATTGGTAATAATCCCTTAATTGCATAGAGTATATCCCTGATTAAATACATACATGCCCACGCTTGCCCATGCACACACCCACACACCCCACAGTGAATTCCTCACCCTCCTTTTTACACTTAGCATGTCACACAATAAAGAGGTGACATGGTCCTTGGGAAAGAAAGCCTTGCCATCTAGGTCACGTGTTAACTTGCTCACCCAGAGCTTATTTTACCCAATGAGATGCTCCACTGATTTCACATGTTCTGTTTCTATTTTAACATGAATTGAGGCAGACCTAAATCATCTTAAGGCATCTGTCTATAGGCAGTTATCCAGCCACTTAGTTTCATGTTCTTCAGAACCCAGTGTTATCATTTGGAATCGTTTTATGATCCATTTATGTAACAACCTCTGAGTTTTCCTTATCTTTCTTCCACTTTCTCCTTCAAACGGATCTCTGTAGGCAAACAGGCCCTGAGGATCACTGATTTCATTGGGAACCAAAGCAAAGAGAGGAGCCTGATTGTTAGATTACTTTGTGCCACATTTTATAATGAAAAACTGATGTAAGATCCCCTTGGATTTACACAAAGTACTTTGAAAATAGCCCAAGGCTAGTTATGTGATCATGGGTGTTACTTAATTTCTCTTTATTTCATCTGTAAACTGGTGATAATATTCATGATGTAGTCAGTCAATTTGGGGTATGGTCATTCGAGCAATTAGAGATCAACTTAATCATGTTCTTACTAGCCCCCTTCTGCCTATCTCACCCATGAAGGTATCATGAAGGGCTTTGTCAGATGCTGTGCTGAAATCCAGATACACTGCGTTCAACATTTCCCTGGTCTACAAGGATAGTAAAGAACCCAATCAAAAATTTAAAAGAAAGAAAGACAGGACAAAAATTAAATTGTTTGGAGTGATCTGTACTCCATAACCCCATGCTATCTCCTGCTGATGGTCACCTCACTCCACAAATGCCCACAAACTTGTATTTCCATTTGGACAGCTTGTCAGTAATGAACTTCAAACTCACTGGTAGGTACTTTCTAAAAATGACTCTTGTCTCATTTTTAAAATAAAACAGCTTTTTCCCAGTTGTCACTTCTCCCTCCTCAAAACAGTTTCTTGCAAATTCTGAAGAAGAGTTCACACCTGAAAAGAGAGAGGAATTTGGAGGAAGTAACCCATGGATGCAAATCCCCATTCACCCCTTACCTGCCATCAGAGTACCTTCAGTTCTTTCCATGGAGTCTTGTGATCCTTGACGGTCAATGGCAACACCACTGGGGAGGTCCTGAGGAGACCCTGAAGTCACTTAGAGGGCATGTGGCTGGTTATACACTTTTCATTTTCATTTCAACCAGCATTCAGAGAGGACCTACTTTATGCCAAGGTCCTGTGGGCAGTGTAACTTCTCTCAGAGCTTACTGTCTTGTATGAAAGACAGATATGTGAGCAAAGAAATATAACACAGTTGTCAGTGAATCTAAAGAACTAAAAAAAGAACTATGGTCTCAGCTTACTCAATCTTTTTATATTTATGGTTGCTTTTATTCTAGCTGAGGATGGGGCTAGGTAGGGCCTGGTTCACTGCAGGACAAAACAGGCTGGATGAGAAGAAGACCTGAAAAAGTACTGGATTAATGGAACAGGACAGGAACATAGAATACAGGCTCTTTTATAGATACTGAGGGACAATTCAATCTAGAAGGCAAAGGTTCTGTATAGTAACTGCTACAGCTTAGAGAAGAGGAATGACAACGGTCCAAGCATCTCAACAGGTGCCCCAAGTGTAATAATGAAAAATGCAGGAGTGAGCAATGTTTATATTCCAAGAAAGTGAGATATCAGCATCAGGGAATTTCACTAGCAGGTACCGAGCCCTAGCTTCCAGGCTTGAGTTTAAGGGAATTTCTCCATTTAGCAATCGCCCTGCCTACAATACATTCTGTGATAATAAAACTGACAATTATACCAATATAGTCTGTCTTGCTGCACCTCTGAAGGGCTAGTGCTGCCCATGGAATAATAGGTCTCAACTCTAGAATGACCTGCAGATACAAGTTAGGATACGTCCTAAGCATGTAGCAAAAGATGTGGTGGCTGCCAGATGACCCTAAAGGTTGACTCCGATGCCTGTAGCCATTATTCCTGAAATCTGCCCCAAGCTGAAGCCCATGTGAATATGTCCATTGAGAGCTTCAAAACTGAGTGCAACAGCAAAAGAAATTATCATCAGAGTGAACAGGCAACCTACAGAATGGGAGAAAATTTTTGCAATCTATCCATCTGACAAAGAGCTAATATCCAGAATCTACAAGGTGCTTAAATTTACAAGAAAAAGAACAAACAACCCTATTAAAATGTGGGCAAAGGATATGAACAGACACTTCTCAAAAGAAGACATTTATGCAGCCGACAAACATATGAAAAACAAAAGCTCAACATCACTAATCATTAGAGAAATGCAAATCAAAACCACAATGAGATATCATCTCACACCCGTCAGAATGGCAATTATTAAAAAGTCAGGAAACAACAGGTGCTAATGAGGCTGTGGAGAAATAGGAACACTTTTACACTGTTGGTGTGAATGTAAATTAGTTCAACCATTGTGGAAGACAGTGTGGTGATTCCTCAAAGACCTAGAACCAGAAATACCGTTTGACCCAGCAATCCCATGACTGGCTATATACCCAAAGGAATATAAATCATTCTATTATAAAGATACATACATGCTAATGTTCACTGCACTGCTATTCACAACAGCAAAGGCATGGAATCACCCCAAATGCACATCGATGATAGACTGGATAAAGAAAATGTGGTACATATATACCATGGAATACTATGCAGCCATAAGAAGGAACAGGACTGTGTCCTTTGCAGAGACATGGATGGAGTTGGAAGTCATTATCCTCAGCAAACTAACACAGGAACAGAAAACCAAACACTGCATGTTCTCACTTACAAGTGGGAACTGAACCATGAGAACACATGGACACAGGAAGGGGAACAACACACACTGGAGCCTGTTGATGGGAGGGGAGAGCATCAGGACAAATACCTAATGAATGCTGGGCTTAATACGTAGGTGATGGGTTGACAGGTGCAGCAAACCACCATGGCACACATTTACCTATTTAACAAACCTGCGCATCCTGCACATGTATCCCAGAACTTGAAATAAAATAAATTTTTTAAAAAACCTGAGTGCGAGAACCCAAACCACTGGAATTATGGACAAGAAGAAAGAGGGTAAGAGTTACATAGATTACTGGTTTCCATTTGGAGGGGATGGGCAGGGAACAAGGAGAGGGTAAGAAAGAGGGGAACGTGTATGTTGAATCAGGTTTCCTAAGTTCTTTTTTCTCATCTATACATATCCAGTTGAGAATCAGTGGCATAAGTTGAATAATTTTATTTAATACCAATATCTTTATCTGAGGATATTGGGGTGTTTGGTGTTTGGAGAAGGGACTGGAAAGATCACCTTACCTGGACTGACATTCAGTGGAGGGAAATCCAGTCACTTTTCAAAAAAAAAAAAAAATTAAAACCCTAAGTCTTACATAAAGTATATAAATACTCCCATTTAACAAGAATAGGCTTATGAGCAAAGTGCTATTGATGCTTGAGCACCATGACTCAGAATTTCTTTCAGCTAGAAATTAAAGTCCCAATTGGAGATAGGTCCATACAAACACTGACACACTACCACTCACTCTCAGCCCCCTGACAAACAAACCCTGAGGCTGAAAATGTCTAAGGATATTTTCTGAAAGATTTAAAAGGAGCTTATAAATGTCATGAAGTTACTCTAAACCCAGATCTATTGGAAGTAGAGGTCCAGAATCACTTCCTGGGGCTGGTCTCTGGCATTAATGTATTGGCCTGGGAGTGAACCTCTATGATACTGGCAGTGGGGCAGTGCCAGGCCTGATGGATCTTCTGAGTGTGCACGTTGACCTCCACTCAGGAACCTGGGTACTAGCTTGTTACTTTCTTCTGAACTCAGCTAAGAGGTCTATTATATTTCATACAGCAATCCTGAATGTTTTGTAGCAACAGGGCTTCTATGGTACATTTAGTTGACCATATGTCCAGAGACATAAGTTCAACTCTTAAAAATTAGAAGGAGAAAGTACCCTTGTGTTGTTATAAAAGCGATACTAAACATTAAGCATGTTTTGGTAGATATGGAGATGCACTACTCAGAACCCCTTTTAAGAAAGGACCTGCTGCCCAGATGCAAGGTGACATGGAGCCTTAGTTTACCTATAACCACTTCCTGGATCTTTAATATGATACATGTGCCAATTTGGGTTCTTTGGGAAACAAGCAATGGTATAGAATTAGGAGCATTAAAAAATGTTCGTGAAGTAGTATCTGTGAAAATAAAAGGCAGGAAGGAGGACTGGGGAAAGATAGCAGTCTGATCACAATATAGACCTGACAAAAGTCTCTGAATAATCTTGGAAGGCTGCAGATGGAAACAGCAGCAGCAGCAACCCTAAGGAAAACTCAGATCATTTGATTTCGTGGTTAGTACCTGCCTGTGTTGTTGGGGTCTCCTTGATGATCTGACCTAAGCTTACAAATGAACGCTTGCGTCACCAGCCCTCAAGCTTCCACACTGTGAAGGAGTGAGTTCCTAAGGAAGGTATGGACCCCTATGCCCACAGACAACTTTCATTCATCTCTGAAATTCTGCATATTACTGATAATAAATGATGATGAAGATAATTGACATTTAAATGTCATATTTTTTCTTCAGCAATATTTGATGATTAGAAAAGTTACTAATTGATTGAAACACTACAGGGATGATGTGCCTCTGTAAAGGACAAGCAAAAGAAAAATAACAGATTCCATGTGATTGTAGGGGGTATCTAAGATATTTTTATCTTCCTTGTTTTTCACTTTGATTTCTAGAGATTAACAATCAAACAAGTGTTGTAACCATGTTCAAAATACTGGTGATATCTACTGAGATTATAGATCCATTATGGAAACTGACACTTCTGCATTCCCAGACAAAAGCAGAGAAAGATACAATAGAACAAAGGAGAGACAGAAAGAAAAACAGAGAGACAGAGACTGACAGAGGCAGAGAGGCAGAGCCTGGTGTAGGCTCAGGAGGGAAGCTCAACCTGAGATTTGTCCTCACACAACCAGGTATACATATCGTGTATAGAAAATGAAATATACTTTGAAAACAAAAAATATGGTGGAAATAGGAATGGGGGGAGTACAGGAGATAAGCATGTTTTTTACTTTTTCTTTAAATCTATAGTATGAAACACAACACTGAAAGAAGGACAAGGCTCAATGCATAGGTAGTGGGTGGTATCTACCCTAAATTTCCCCAGCATTCTGTTTGTCTAGAGTCTGCTCTCACTCTCATTTTTATTACCTACGACTCAATTCACACAAATGACTGAACACTCTTTGGGTTCCCGCCTTTGCTTAGATAAAGAACTTATTCCCCACCAGGGCCACCATCTCATCCAAAACTCTCATTGGACACATAGGGAAAGAAAGTCTTGAAGACAAGATGAGACAGACTTGTCTAAGGTCACACAACCACCATCAAGTAGATGATCTAGGAATACAGTTCAGGTCCCAATGGAGTTGGAACTTCAGGTAGACATGGAGGTTCCTCCGCATGCACAAACTTACTTATATGGGAGGCTGGGAAGTGTAGCTAAACTGTGAACCCAAAAAGGACAAAATAAGTAGGTATTTGCAAAATGGTTCTATATACCCTTCTGTCTGTCCCCAAATGTTCTTAAAAGCATGTGGTAGTCACACCATTTGTTAGACTGAAGCAGCAAGGATATGAGTACATCTTACACTGGAAATACTCATTTCCATTCCTCAGGATCTGACAATCCCAAAGCAGTTAGAAGCTGGTATGCCTTCTCCATAATCTCTCTCTCTCTCTCTCTCTCTCTCTGTGTGTGTGTGTGTGTGTGTGTGTGTGTGTGTGTGTGTGTGCTTATCAGCCAGTCAGATTAAGGGATCCAGTGGAAAATTCTCAAAGGCCCTAGTTAGCGTGGAACCTGGATCTCTGAGTCATCACTTAGAAAACTACCAAGAGAGCCACCAAGCTCTCATCAGACATCATTATATGAAAAAAAAAAAAAATACTTGTACTGTGTTAACCCACTGATATTGGGAATTGTGTATACAGAAGCTAGCATTAATTGCCTTGACTAATACAGAGCCCCAACTTCTCTGAGAAACACCCAAATTGAACTTGTCAAAAGATTGGATGGGATCTTACCCATCTAATAGTGTGTGAGTTTGCTAGGACTGCTGTAACAAAGTACCACAAGCCGGGTGGCTTAAACAACAGAAATGTATTGTCTCCTAGTTCTAGAGGCCAGAAGTACAAGATCAAGGAGTCTGCAGGGTTGATTCTGTCTGAGGTCTCTGAGGGAAGTATCTATTCCAGGTCACTCTTTGACTGGTAGATGCATTACCCCAATCTCTGCTTTTGTCTTCACATCATGTTCTCCGTGTGTGTGTGTGTGTGTGTGTGTGTGTGTGTGTGTGTCTAAATCTCCCCTTCTTATAAGGATACCCGTCATATTGGATTGGTGACCCACCCTACTGCAGTATGATCTTATCCTAACATAACTCATTATACCTGCAACAACCCAATTTTCAAATAAGGTCACATGCTGAGGTCCTGGGAGTTAGGACTTTTGAGCATATGAATTTGGCGAAGGGACACAATTCAAACCATTAACAGGTAGTGCCACTGGCAAGGAGCTACTTTTGTGAGCAGTTGAAAGCCCAAATGCTATTCTTCTAACGGGGAGAATGTTGGGGAGCCCCATGTTTGGTATAGCCAGCTTCATACAGTTACATCCTTGTCACTGACCTAAAGGAATTTATAATCTTTTCTGTGTACCAGATGGTGTCCCTCAATCACCATTACACTGATGACAAGCACAGTCTCTGACTGAGCTAGATGCTGTGTCTGAAATGTCTATTTAGAAGTTGTTATGGACTGAGTTGTGTCCCTCCAAAATTCCTATATTGAAGTCCTAATCCCTGTACTTCAATATGTGACTATATTTGAAGATAGGGTCTTTATAGAGATGATCAAGTTACAGTAAGGTCACTGGGGTGGACATTAATGTAATCTGAGTAATATCCTTATAAGAAGAGAAGATTAGGACACAGACACACAGAGAGGAGATAAAGTGAAGACACGGGGAGGAGAGGATGGCCATCTCCAAGGCAAAGAGAGAGGCCTCAGGAGAAACCAACCCTGCCCACACCTTGATCTCAGATTTCTAACTTCCAGAACTGTGAGGCAATGCTTTTCAGTTGTTTAAGCTATCCTGTCTGTAGCACTTTGTTACGGCAGCCTAAGCAAACTCATAGAGAGGTCCTCAAGGAGGAACAGTCCTAAACAAGAACAAGAGCGTCATTAAGATCCCTAAAGAGGCTGGGAAAAGCCTTCAGATTCACCTCAATGAAGACAGGCACTTGCATGGAAATGGTACTCTTTTTTTTTTTTTTTTTTTTTTTTTTTGGTGCTGCCACTGCAGCGTACTCTCCTCTTCCACCCTGCCAGCATTACAATCAATTTGTTACAGACTTTTCCCATGACTTACATTTCACTAGGTCTGCAGATTCAAACAATGAGCTCTGTGTATTAGATTTCATAGGAAAATTGTGAGTGCACAAACCTATGTGACCAATAGATGCCATATCAGACTGGGCACCAGAGAAGACTCCCAGCAAGAACTGCAACTCAAGAATAAGGGCAACTAAATTAGCATCCCAGAGTTAGAAGGTCCTTGTGTTTAAACCAGTAGTTTTTAGCCCATGATCTATTACAAGCCCTGCATGCAAACTGGCTCCTGGGTTCCTCAGTCAATGAATGTCAAATGCGGTGAGATGCTGAGGTGGTACTGCTAAACTTAGAATGCTCAAAGTCGCCAATTAATTCTGTGCAAAAAGGTATTTACATCATCGTTCTCCACCTTAGGCCCTGCCTGATGTTCTCGAGTTTCTGTCAGTCTGGGGCCTCAGGGTTGGAAACAAAGCAATCACAGCAAAATTACTAGCCTATTTGTTGGACAGCAACTGGCTATATTTATCCTCTATTTTTTCCCCACCCCTCTCACCCCATATTAGTCTCCTATTGCTGTGTAACAAATTTCCGCAAGTGTAGCACCTATAAATAGCACACGTTTATTTTCTCAGTTTCCGTGGGTTAGGAGTCTGAGCACAGCTTAGCTGGGTCCTCTGCTTGGGATCTCACAAGGCTGCAATGGTGGTGTCGGCAGGCTGCATTCTCAACTGGAGCTTAATGTCCTCTTCCAAGCCCCCATAGTTGCTGGCAGGATTCGTTTCCTTGTGTGGCATGACTGAGGGCCCTGGCTTTTGCTGGCTCTTAACTGTAGGCTTCCCTTAAGTCCTAGAGGCGGAGGCAGCTCACAACATGGCTGTTTGCTTCTTCAAGGGCAGCGGATCTCTCCACTCTACAAGGAAGGAATCCCAAATATTGTAACATAATCATAGAAGTCATATCCCATCATCTTTGCCATATTCTATTGTTTAGAATCAAGTCTTGAGTACCGTCCACACTCTAGGGGAAGGAGTTATACAAAAGCATGACTCATTGCAAGTCATCTTTGGGTGTGTCTACCAGCCCCACCTATCCCCCACTGGCTCACCTTCTACAGGGTTAGGGTTAGTCCTAGATGATAACAAGCATTGCAGCTGCTGACAGCTTCTACTCATAATACCACCAATGGAGTTTGGGGTGGGGGACACTCAACATGTGCCTTGTTATCGTGTTCTCCTTTCATAGCTGTAATGCCAGGTGCATTTCTTCATTGTCATCACTATCTTCCCAGTTAAGTCACACATGGGTTATCACCTGTTTGTGCATTCAAAGCTCAGGACCAATCCCACAATATCACATGGACCAGCAGCATCAGCATCCTATGAAAACTTGTTAGAAATGCAAATTATCTGGCTCTATACCAGTCCTACTGAGTCAGAAACTCCCCCAGCAATCTGTGTTTTAACAAGTCCTCAAGGGCATGCTGATGTATGCTCAAGGTTGAGTACCACTGAGTTCAGAAATAGGCTTTATAGAGGAAGGATAACTCTAATAGCCAAGGAGCATATGAGAAAAGAAAATTTAGTTTCCCCTGCATATTAATCTGGTAGTGCTGCCATAACAAAGTACCACAGACTGGCGAGCTTAAGGAACAGAAATGTATTGTCTCATAGTTCTGGAGGCCAGAAGTCTGAGATCAAAGTGGCAGCAAGGTTGGTTCCTTCTGAGGGCTCTCTCTCTGACTTCTAGATGGCATCTTCTCCCTGTGTCTTCACATGATCTTCCTTCTATGTGTGTCTGTGCCCTAATCTTCTCTTCTTATAAGGCATCAGTCAGACTGGATTAGGGCCCACCGTAGTGACCTCATTTTACCTTAATTACCCCCTTTAAAGACCCCATTTCCAAATACAGTCACATTCTGAAGTACTTGGGGATTAAGACTTCACCTTTGAGGTGCTAATTATTTCTAGGAGTTGTTTGGGAATGCCAATAGCTCAGCACTGAGAGATCTTTGGGCATGTGGGATGTTGTCAGTCCCCTGCTAGAGGAGGAACTGCTGGTCCTATTAGAAGCTGAACTTAGAGATAATATACCCTCTGGAAGAATGAGAGGGCTAGTTCCAACTAACTGGTTGCCCAGCAACCCCCAGAGTGAGCTCCCAAGATCACATTTAGATAATGCTGTCCATGGCACTTGCTATGGTTTGAATGTGACTCCCAAAGTTTATGTGTTGGAAATTTAGTCCCCAGTGCATTAAGAGGTGGGACCATTAAGAAGTAATTAAATCATGAAAACTCTGTCCTAATCAATAGATTGATGTCATTATCTCAGGAATAGACTTTTTATAAAAGAGAAGAGTCTCTCTCTCTCTCTCTCTCTCTCTCCCCCCACCCCCTCCCTCTCTCCCACTTCTGACATGGGATAATGCAGCAAGAAGGCCCTCACAAGATGCAGCCCCTGCATCTTGGACTTGTCAGCCTCCAGAACTCTAAGATATAAATCTCTTTTCTTTGTAGATTACCCAGTCTCACATATTCTGTTATAGCAACACAAAACAGACTATGATAGCACCACATTATTAGGCCTCTCTGGTTTACAAAGACAAATAAATGGTAACACTGACAGCAATAATTCAAATTTCACTGACATGTTTCCTGCAAAGTCCACCTCAAGCATTTTTAGGTGTCTCTTCTGTGTTTACAAGCAATTTTCTCCCACTGGAATGACTGCTGCACCCCTGGGCCATGTTCTTCCCTCCATGCTGCTGCTCCAATAAGCACTCCACTCCACTGCTCTGCTAGCCACAAGAGTCCAACACTGTCTGTCACTCTTCTGCCAGAGCTCATGCTACTGCTATTAGATAATGTATGTACAGCCTTCCCTCAGTATTGTGAGGGACTGGCGTCTGGACTCCCTCAGATACCAAAATCCACAGATGTTCAAGTCCCTTACATAAAATGGTGTAGTGTTTGCACATAACCTACACACATCCTCCTGTATACTTTAAATCATCTCTAGATTAGTTATAATACTTGATACAATGTCAATGCTACGTAAATAGTTGTTATACTGCATTGCTTAGGGAATAATGACAAGAAAAATTCTTTTTGTATTCAATGGAGATGCAATTATTCTTTTAAAAATATATTTTTGATCTGCAATTGGTTTAATCCAGAGATGCAGAACCCATGGATGCAGAGGGCCAACCGCACAGCGTTGAACAGCTCTGAACAGCAGACCCCATCAAGTGACAATTAGGCACTGCTCTGCTGGGTACAGAAGGTCCTGCAAGGGCTACTCTTTTGCCAGGAATGGTTTTCTTTTGTGCTATTCTTCTGGGTATAGGAGGAATCCATTTGTTGCCTCTATGAGCTCTCAAAATTATAGAACTAAATGTTAGTTTTTGAAAAGTGCAGAAGAATGTCTCTCTCCCCTTTGTGTTGCACTCTGTTATTGAATCTCATGTTTCTTTCAGAGCCCACTGAAGAGAAGCTTTTTATCCAGTTTGAAAGATCACATATTGTGTCAGGTGCATATGCTTAAACCAATAAGCTATGACCAGGGGACAAAGGTCACATCAGCCCCACTCTGTGGCCACAAAGTAGAGGGGTTTGTCCTTATGTATCAAAGCCACTTCTAGGAAATTAGGGAGACATCTCAATGGTTTTTTCTTTTAATATTTGTAACGTGTTTTTTCTATATTTGTAGTAGAGTCATATTTTCAATTTTTTGAAAATGACATATTATCAAAAGTATAATTAAATCCAGTTTAGATTTCATACCTACTTTAATGTATAACATAAAATGACCATTTTAACCATTTTTAAGTATACAGTTCAGTGACACTGAGTACATTCACATTGTTGTGCAACCATCACCACCATCCAGCACTTTTTTCTCATCTTGCAAAACTGAAACTCCACTCTCATTAAACCCTAACTCCTCATTCCTCTGCCCCTCAGCCCAAGGCAACCACTATTCATTCTGTGTATGAATTTGACTACTCTAGTATCTCATATAAGTACAATCATTCAGTATTGGTCCTTTTCAGGCTGGATCATTTAACTTAACATAATGTCCAGTTGGCTTTTACACTTTCCTGTTATATGAATATAATTGCAAACAGATGCACATCTCTTCATCTCAGAATGTTTTTCTAATGCCTCAGTTCTGTCACTCCTTCAATTACAGACTTGTCCCTCTCTTCCTTTTACTTGACCACTTGCTTTATAAGAAATTGCACTCGAGTTTCCATGCCACTCTCCATAATCACCAGTGACCTCCTAATCAACTAATTTAATGGATTTCCCCATGAAAATTAATCTGTCTTGATGTTTCCATAGAATTAAACAGACAGTATATTGTTTATGCAAGATTGGTATAATTATTATTCAATGGAAGAACATTTCATCTCCATTTTAAAGATGGAGAAACTGAGCCTCAGAGTTTCATTTGTTTATTCACAAAACAAATATGTCTTGAGTTCCTCCTATACCAGTCCTACTACTGAGTACTGAAGAAAGAACAATGAGCATCACAGGTATTATGTGTGCAAAATATTACACATAAGTATATAATTACAAATTGTAGTTAGTATGGATAGTTTTTTCAAATATTTTTGATCTGCAGTTGGTTGAATCCATCAGTAGAATGCACCAATAGAATAGACTGAATGCATCAATAGAATAGAAGATACAGGATTGCCGAGGGTTCACAGGAATACCTGATTCAGATTGAAAGTGAAGTGCAGGGAAGAGGCCCTTTAAGAGCTAATATTGGTGAGGGGGAGAATGAGAGACAGTGATCCAGGCAAAGATAACTGGTCACCTTTGGGAAACTGAAAAAAGACTTGAGTAGAGCAGAGATAGCAAGAGAAGGACAACAGAAGAGGCTCTAGAAGGCAGCAAAATTTCATCCTAAGGGCAATAGGGAGACTTAAAAGACTTTTAATCAGCATAATGACGGAACAAATCTGAACATATAGTATGAACAGCTTCTCACTGTCTTTGCCTATGCTCCACACCAACAAGGACAACTGAATTTGGAGTTTGCTAACTGGCTGGGTGTGGGTTTTTTTGTTTTGTTTTGTTTTGTTTTGTTTGTTTGTTTTAGATGGAGTTTCACTCTTGTCACCCAGGCTGGAGTGCAGTGGCATGATCTCGGCTCACTGCAACCTCCACCTCCTTGGTTCAAGCAATTCTCCTGCCTCTGCCTCCAGAGCAACTGGGATTACAGGCACCCGCCACCAAGCCAGGCTAATTTTTCTATTTTTAGTAGAGATGGGGTTTTGCCACGTTGGCCAGGCAGGTCTTGAACTCCTGAACTCAGGTGAATCTGCCTGCTGGGATTACAGGCATGAGTCACCACGCCCGGCCGAGTCTTTGATTTTCTTTCCTGAGAAACTCCAACACTTAAAGGTTAGGTAGAGGAAAAAGAATCAGCAAAGGGCACTCGGAAGAATCCAGATAGGTGAAAAGAAGCCGGGAATAACTCATACTATTAAAATGTCTATACTACCCAAAATGACGTACAGATTCAATGCACTCCCCATCAATGACATTTTTCACAGAAATAGAAAAAAAAATCTAAAACGCATAAGAAACCACAAATATCCTGAATAGCAAAGACAATCATGAGCAAGACACACAAAGCTGAAGTCATCACAATCCCTGATTTCAAAATGTACTAAAAAAACTATAGTAATCAAAACAGTATGGTACCAGCATAAAAATAAACATAAACTAATGGAGCAGAATTGACAGCCCAGAAATGAATCTGCACATTTACAGTCTATTTGTCTTAAACAAAGGTGTCAAGAATACATAACAGGGAACATTTTAGGATAGAGTTATGTACAGCATTCTATGGGGACACAAAAGAGGATCACAACACTCAGCTTGGGGACTCAGGGTAGGTTTCACAAAGCTTGACCTTTTATGGGCCAATAGAAGCTGGACAGATGAAGAAGGGTAGAAAGTGGCCCAAGAAGAAAGAAAAGCCTGTGCAATTACCTGGAGGTATGAACGAGCATGGCATACTCAGATAACTCCAAGTAATTTTGTGCCAATCTATATAAATGTGGGCAAGACAGACACTAAGACTAGAGAGAGAGACAGCCTAGGGCCAGATCATAAAAAATTAAGGAGGGTGAACTTTAGAATGAAGCCAAGAGGGTAGGAGTGGGATGAGGCAACTTTGAAGGATATTTTAGTTGTGCCTTGATTTGGCCATATTTTGCTTTTTAAAAAAATGTATATTAAAGGATTTTTTTAGCAAAAATATGTGCACTGGGCTTTTGAAAATCAAACAATATAAAGAATAATAATGTAAAGTAACATTTCCCTACATGACCCCTGTACTGCTTTCCAGAAGTACTCCTTTGAAGTCTTTTAGCTGATTCTAATTTTTATCTTCTGGAGACTCAAACCACATCTCTAAACCATCTGCTTATACTACCCTTGGATGCTTTATCATTTTCAATGGTATTTATTGACAGCTCTGGAAGACAAGGCTTTAACTCAGTAGCATCACCTCCCCACACACTCTTTCTCCCCACTTCCCCATACAACTACAGACCATTTTTAGCTCCTTTATGTGTTGCCTTTACCTAGCTATCTGAACTCTCACTATCCGATAATTGGCTATAACCCCTTGTAAAAATGTCTATCCAAAATTTACTCTCTGAAGTGAGAACTTGCTCTAGTCAATCCTCATGTAATGTCAGCCAAAATGTTTAGGTTGTGAATTACTCCTGTAGGAGGTTAGAACCTTGTCTAAATATGCTAGGCATTATTTTCATCATCATCCTCACCATTATCCTAATGGTTTTGCTTTTAATGGGTCCCGGCATTTACTTCTGCCAGGTTTCTAGGAGAACTACTAAACCTGGGTCTGATTTAGATATTATTTGTAATGTGTCATTACATTGTTTATTTATATTACAGTACATGTCATTGAAGGGCACAGAGAAAATCAAGTTCAGAGCCAATACTCTATCGTGGTATTGCCTATTACTCACAAATATACTCACTAATGCATTCCTTAACTGTTAAATAATTAGGCAAATGGTGTTTACAATGTTTTATATTATGCAGAAATCTTTGGTTGGTTGTTATATAAATGTTTCAGGGTATTTTAGTAATATCTAGAAAAATAGGTTGGGGTTTTTGAATGGGATGCAAATGAAATGGGTTTTCTTCAGTCAAATCATGAAAAATGCTGCTGCTATCTGAATATTTGCTTTCCAATATGTTTTCAGAAATGAGCTAGATTCAGATAATGTGGAATTCCTGTACTTGCACTTCTATTTCTTATTCCTTGAGCTATAAAATCCCTTGACTTTCCATGTAAAATGAAGATATAACACCCTTACTTATTCCCTTTGTTTCTTCTCTCCTTTGTCAAAGACTGTGCCTTTGACTAAATCTTTAGTCAGCTGAAACTGCCTTCAGCAATAATCCTGTCAGTCAGGTTAGCCAGAAACTCCTTATCCTTGATATTTCCTCTTAGTAATTTTCTATCCACTGATGCCCCCTCCCCCACCCTGCTCCCTGATTATGAATCCCCACTTGTCCATGCTGGAGTCTGAATCCAATCTCTGTCCTCCACTGCAAGACTCCATTGCAGTGGTCCCTGTACCTATCACCACTTACTCTCTTGAATAAAGTCTGTCTTACCAACTTTAACAAGTGTCATGAATAATTTTTAACACCTTCTACTCCCTACCCATTGCTGCCTCTGTACTTATATTCTTCTGTTGTCAAAGTTGGTAACATTTAGATTCTGTTCTATAAGTCTAAAAGTGCTTTGTCTATAGTTGGTTCTAAAAGTTGAAAATCAATATATGGTAATTACATTACTATAACTATTCAATATTTCTTGCTGCACATCTCAGTAATATATTATATTTTTTTCCTAATACAACATTTTTGGTTCCTGGAGGCTTTATTTGCATTTCTTGTTGTCTTTGTTTGCCTCCATCATCTCCTTCTTAGGATAATCCATATCCCTAAGGATCCAAGTAAATATCCAGAATCCCTTTTACTCCTAGATGCTCCTTTCTGAGTCCTCTGTCCTCCTGCATCCGTGGTGACAGGGTGTTCTTTAGGCCAGTTGCTCAACTGTCATCCCAGCACTGCCTTTCATTGATCTCCTCGGTTGAATGTTTTCTGATTCTCATATCATTCTCTTTCTAGGTTTATACCTCATTCTTACACACATACCCGAGGAACATATTGAGAAAAGGTGCATGGGATTGAATTTTATAAATTCCTGATGATCTAAAAACACCTCTATTCTACCCTCACACTTAACTGATCATTTTCAAGATATGGAACACTAGGTCAAAAATAATTTTCCCTCAGATTTTGGAGAGCTTGTTCTTTTGAATGTAACCTGTTTTACCGCCTCTTTGGATGCATTTAGAATCTGCTCTTTATCACTGGTGCTTTGGAATTTTATGCTAATATGCTTTGACAAATTTTTAATTTTCGTTTGCTGTACTGGGTGTCTGGTACTCTTTCAAACTTAAGGTTGATATTTTTTCTTCAGCTTAGGGATATTTTATTCTATTAGTAGTTGTGATTTTCTCTCATCCACTTTTTTCTGTTATTTATTTATGGAATTCTTATTAGTCATGTGGATTCAGAAATGTCACCTTGCTCTGAAACCATTATTATTGTAACTGTATACTTCACATCCTATAGCGAGGGGGAACAGAAACATTACACCCTGAGATAAACAAACTAACAGAAACCAGAGTCACCCTACCTAGTTTTCTTCCCCCAAAAGAAGCCAATCCTTAAGCCTTTCCTGAAAGTTACTGACTCCCTAACAAAAATAATTCTCTCTTGCCTTTTGTGATGTCAATGTCTGCAGATATGTTGCAATCCTTTAAAAAATGATAATCATGTGAGAAAATTATTGTTTTCCACCGTAAACTAAATGTAAATTCAGTAACCTCTAGTTTTGTTAATCTTCTGATCTTTTAGTTTTTGTTTTTATTCCCCCTACTTTAAATACTTGTTACTTGTTACTCCTTTTAGAGCCTGGACTGCCTTGCAAACCTTTTCTACAATTAAACTTCTTTGCTTACTGAAAGCTTTCATCCCTGAGGCTTGTTCTCTTGCTCAGATAGTGGACTCAATCACACAAGAAGGAATAATAGAAATTACAATATAATTCTAGTCCTGTGTAATTTGGGGTACTCTAGTTATTTAAATTTACCATCTGCTTTTTATTAAATTTGCAATCTTCTCTAGATATGAATAATTCCTAAATAGAACTTTTGGTTAAAAGACTCGTGGCCTAAAATTTAAAGGGAAAAATTTATCAGGGTTACTAAATTTAGAGTTTAGTTGTTTGTGATAGAAAAAAAAAACTAATTTTCTAACATGAGAGTTCACATATATTCAGAAAGCTCCACAGGTAATATATCAGAACTCCAGACCCTCAGTGGAAAGTTAGTGGACCAGTCTGTCAGATGTACAAGGGAACTGCTTTGTCATGTATTTATACGAGATGTTTAAACAAGATGGATCAGCAGCTGTTACATGTTAAAAAGGAACTTACTGAAGAAAAGAAAGCCCTATCATTTTACTTTGGAGATAAAAATCCCAACATAGCAGGAATTTCTGACAACCACTGGTTGCAGAGAAAGTAGTTTGTTTACTGGAATCTGATGAAAAAGTAACCAAACTGGCATGCCTTCAGTTTGAGAGTATTTCTTACATGCAACTACTGTCACTCTATTCCAAGGGAGATGCCAATTGCATTACTTCACTGCTACATTTGTAGATCTGAGGTTTAAAAAGAAATGTTTTTCAAGTGATTATGTAAAGCAGTAAATGCTTGCAAGAATATTAGAAATATATATGTATGCAACACTCTTTAAACTGATTTTGAAAATAATCAGGAAGCACCTTCTTTAAGCACTACACAAAGCTCCTAGATATTAATAATTATTGCAAAACCCTAGTAATAAAATGAGTGTAGTAGCAGAGCAAGAACTAAAAAGTAATCCAATGGAACAAAATAGTCCAGAAACGCATCTGTATATTTATGGGATCTTAGTATATGATAGAGCTGGTATCATAAATTAATGTGGGGGAGAGAAGTTACTTAGTAAATAGCATTGGTAAAATTAGCTCATTGTATGGAGAAATAGAAATTTGATTATCTATTTTTCACTATGTACAAAAATAAACTTTGCATGGATTAAAGATATAAAGGTGAAAAGTGAACCTATAAAGACAACAAAAGCAAGCTAAGAATTTGGAGACCTCAAGACACGAAAATAATTCTTAAATAAACCTTATTTCTTAAATAAACCTCCAAAAGCACAAACAGTAAGGTGAAAAGACAACTAAAGTCTTATTTTCAACAATGGACACCATAGACAAAGTTAACAGGAGGGTGAGAAAGATATTTGCAATGTCTAAAGCTAGCAAAACAGTAATATCTAGGATGAGCAAGAAATCTCTTCTAATTAGCACATATAAGAGAGACATTCCACTAGGAATATGGGCAAAAGATAAGAAAGGCGGCCTCATGCCTGGGATTATATGCTAAGAGAAGCTTACTGAAATACAAAAGGAGATACATAAAAGAATGTTTACTGAAGTGGTGCTGTGGGGAGCAAGGAGTGGAGTATCTACAATGTCTGTCATTAGGTAGGTGAAGTAGTACATAACAGTCAGAAATAAGGAATCAATTTTACATGCAGCAAAAGGGTAGCTCTCATAAACACAATGTTGCATAAAAGGGGCAAGAAAGATATACATTTAAAATATGATGCTATTTTTAAATTAAACACATTCAATGCTCTGATTTTTCAAAGACACACATGCCTCTAAATATTCACATAGAAGTTGGATTGAATGGACACCCCCTAAATATTCATGGGTGGACCCAAGAAAAGGAAGTGGAGAAGGAATGGGAAATGAAATGGAAAACAACAAAAGAAAACAAAGCAAAAGGAGGTCTTCCACCATTCAATGATGTTGGTGTGCATTGAACAGTGGAATCTGATCAATATAGTTTTGTGCATCTGAGGCCCTAAAGGAGAAAATAAGGCCACGCAGAATCTGAAAATCAAGTATAATCAAACTACCCTTGAAAATCCTTAAACTATAATCCATTCATTCATTTACCAAATGTTTATGGAGCACCTGCTTTGTGCTGGGCACTGTCCTAGATGCTTGAGATGCAGGAAGGAACAAAACAAAGGTCCCTGCCCTGTGGGAACTTTCCTCCCAGATGGAGAAGACAGACAATAAACGAGAAATATTATAATTCAATTCTTTAGCATGTTTAAAGGTAATATATGCCATGAAAAAAATAACAGAAAGCAGAATAAGCAGGGTTAGGAGTGTTGGGGGGGTGGGACCCACAGCTTTGAGTCAAGGTAAGTCTCACTGAGAAGCTGACATCGGAAAAGAAACTTGAAGGAGGTGAGGGAGTTTGCACTGACTCCTCCTTCATTGTCTGGCAGAGGCATGATCAAGGTAGAGGAACCAGCCAATGTCAAAGCCCTGAAACAGGAGCATGCCTGGCACGTTCAGGGAATGGCAAGGAAGCCAGCATGGCTGGAGCTGAGTGAGCCAAGGGGAGCACAGTAGGAGGTGAGGGCACAGGTGATGGGGTGCCAGATTGAGTAGGGCCCTCTAAGACCACCTGTTCTGTTGCATTTAGCCCAAATCAGTGCTGTAAGAAATAGCCCATAGTTTATAGCCTGGAAGTGCCTAAGGACAGAGCTGACTTGCTCCTGAAAGCATTTTCTCCAGCACTGAGCACAGTGACTGGCACATAGTAGGCATTCATGTTTACTTTTAATGAAAGAATGAATGGAATGAATGAATAGCCAGAAAAAACAAGGCATTATGCCTGGCAATATAATTGACCAAAAAAAAAAAAAAAAAAAAAAGAAGAAGGTTCTGTGGAAAGAGCACTGAATGAGGAGTCAGAATTCCTAGGTTTTAATCCTGATTTATGAACTTCATGTATGACTCTGTAAGTCCCTTCCCTCCTCTTTCTCACACATATCTAGAAAACAAAGAGGTGATGGTGAGAAGAGTGATGGACTCGGTGATTTCTGTGGGTTCTTATTGCCCTGATGGTCTATGACAAGAGTGGTCACAACTTGATAAATGGTGTTTGATCAAATCCAGATACTTGGGATATGGAAGTGGGACATGCCACCATGGAATCCAAGTTTTAGCCTCTGTCAAAGAATGTGAAAGAGATAAGATGCCTCAGAACCCGAAAGCCTCAGGAGGAAAGGCAACAGTTCTTGTCATTGTTAAAGCCTTGTCTTTGCCACGCAGGGCAATTGTGCACACCAAGACTGGAAGCCATTAGCCGAAGAAATATATAACCCTGATGCAGGGCCTTAGCAAGCGAGGGAAACACCAAAGACCTGGAGAAGGGGACATAAAATCAAGAGCTTCCTAGTACACAGAACCCTAGAAAGTTGGAAATGAAAGGGCTGTTAAGCATCTTTCTAATCCAATCTCTTAATTTGAAGATACAGTGAAACAGGCCAAAAGATAAGAAGGAAGCTTGACTAATGTCACACACAGAGTACGTGGCAGAATCAGAGCCAGACACAAGGCTGCCAATTTCAAGTCCAATGCCATAGCTCTGTCTTCAAATACGAAGCCCATGTCCTACCCTACATTCAGAAAAGGGTAAGTCTATAAATGATTTGGAATTGGAAGACAGACTATGACCTGTGCACAGATTACAAAGAAAGTAAACAGAGAAATGAACAGTTTGAACCTTCTCTCCAGAAAAAAATATTCATATATGTGCAATTTTGCCTGTATTTTCAAGGGATGATTTTATTCTAGGTTGAGAACCCGTATAGTATATCATGGAATCCTCATGACTCAGAGAAGGAAAGGACTCTGTCATTGAGTTCACTCTTACTTAGCATCTCTGACAGCTCTGATGTTCGTCTATTTTCTCTGTTGGAACCTTTTCCTAATATTCTGATCACATGAACATTGTATTGCTTTTGGCCAAAGGCCACTATAATACTTAGAGCAGAGTAGATATGATGTGAGCTTTAAAATAAATTAGTAGGATTAAAATAGACCAAATGAAAGTGAGTTTCTAAGAGTAAAAACAGGTCATATTTTAAGATTGTGTTCATAAAAGGGGTCATCCAATTTATACATCTCTGGTCATTTTATCTGCAGCATTAAACCAGTTTTCACTTAGGTTCTTATATTATCATTTCAAAATAAAAGATGCTACAGTTTATGCCTGCATCCATCCTGTATAGTAATTCACTTCGTTCTTTTTCTAATGTTGTTTTACAGGTAAATTAAAAATCGCTACCAGAAACTTATTAAATGGCTATAGATTCAGGGAAACAGAGAAAAAAAGTAAATATAGAAGGCCCTACAGAAGCAGAATTGCTGGGGTGGATTTGTAGGTCACACACATTTGGAAAACTAAGATAAACTGATGATTGCTCCAGATTTTAAGTTTGTGATCCAGGTAGCCAGTCTGTGTCTTCAAACAAGACACAGACTGTTTCATGTTTTTTAATGTTTGTATTTTTTTAATCAACTTCTTTCAGAAGCTGAGGTATAATTGACATACAAATAAGTGAACACAAAGTATACAATTTAAGTTTTGTACATATTTGTGAAACCACCACCCTAAAGAAGATAGTGAACATATTAATCACCCCAGAACATTTCCCCATTCCCTTGCAACCATTATTTCCCAACCCTTCGCAATTTCCAACTCCCAGACAAAAATTGATCTGCACTCTGTCATTATATACTACTTTGCATTTTATAGAATTTGATATAAATTGAGTCACACAGCATGTACTTTTCTTGGTTTAGCTTCTTCCACTCAGCACAATTATTTTGAGATTCATCCATGATATAATGTGTATCACTAGTTCATTTTTATTGCTGAATAATATTGTGTGTATGTAATATTTGTTTATTAATTCACCTGTTGATGAACATTTGGTTTTTTTTCCAGTTGGAGGCTATTTCAAATAAAGTTACCCTTAACATTTGTTACAAATTTTGTTACAAGAAACTGCCAAAGTATTCTCCAAAGTGGTTGCACCATTTTACATTTCCAACATCAGTATGTAATGTTCCAGTTTCTGTACATCATTGCCAATACTTGTAATAGTTGATGTTTTTAATTTTAGCCATTCTAGTGAGGGGGTAGTTGTATCTTACTGAGGTTCTAATTTGCTTTTCATTAATAAATAATGATATTGAGCATCTTTTCATGAGCTTATTTGCCATCAATATATCTTCTTTGGTGAAGTGTCTGTTCAAATCCTCTGCCCATTTTATGTATTGGGTTGCTTTTCTTCTTGTCATTGAATTAGAAAATTACTTTGTGTATGCTTTACTAGTCCCTTATCAGATATGTAATTTGCAAATATTTTTTCTAAGCCTATGGCTTGTTTTTTCTTCTCTTAGCACTGTTTTTCAAACTGCAAAAGTTTTCAATTTTGATTATGTCTAATTTATCAAATTTTTCTTTTATGGATCTTGCCTTTTTCTGCCCTCTCAAAGAAATCTTTGCTTAACCCAAGGTCTCAAAGATTTTCTCTGATTTTATTCTAGAAATTATATAGTTTACAGTTCTGTGTTTAGGTCTATGATCCCCTTTTACTTAATTTTTGTATGGTGCAAGGTATGGATCAAAGTTTTGTTTGTTTGGTTGGTTTGGGGTTTTGTTAATTGTTATTGTTGCTATTGTTTTTGCATATGACTATCCAAATTGTTCTAGCGTTGTTAGGTTAAAAAGATCATATTTTCTCCACTGACTTGACTTTGCACTTTTGTCAAAAATCAATTGACCACACATATAGGCATCTATTTCTGGACTCTCTGTTCTGTTCTGTTTGTCTATCTTTATGCCAATACTATGGCTATATAGTACCTCTTTAAACAAGCTAGAGTAAGTCTTCCAAATTTGTTGTTTTTGAAAGTTCTTTTGGCTATTCTGGGTCATCTGCATTTCCATGGGAACTTTAAAATTAGTTTGTCGATGTCTACAAAAAACGCCTGCTAGAACTTTGACTGAGATTGTACTGAATCTATAGATCAATCTGGGGAGAACTGACATCCTAATATTGAGTTCAGTCCATGAACAAGACATATATCTCCATTTATTTAAATCTTCTTTAATTTCCATCAGTGACGTTTATTAGTTTTAATTGCACAGATCATCCATATTATATGATAACTTTATTCCTCAATATTTCATATTTTATGATATTGTGACTGAGAATATTTCCTTTTAATTTCCAATTGCTCATTGCTAGTACATAGAAATTTAATTGATTTTTATATATTGATCTTGTATCCTGCAATGTTGCCAAACTCACTTATTAGTTCTACTCTCTGTTACAGAAATCATAGGATTTCCTATATAGATGAGAATGTTATCTGCAAAAAAAATGAGTTTTATCTCTTCCTTTCTAATATGGATGCTTTTTATTTCTTAGTTGTTTTTTAATTGATTGCACTGACTAGAATCTTTGGTGCAACACTGAATGGGAAAGGTGAGAGCAGTCTTGTTCTTGATTTTAGGGGAAAAGCATTCAGTATTTCGCTATTAAGTACAATGTTAGCTTTAAGTTTTTTTCATCAATTCCCTTTACCAAGTTGTAACCAATGCTTTTAATTTTAAAAGTAATACAGTGGAATATTCCTGTCAGTGTGGTGGATTGAGTATTCTGAAATGCTTTCTTACTCCACAAACTATGAAGCTAGATAAATTACAGCAAATTTCCTTATGAATGCATAGCTGAGCTTGCAAGAAATTTTAAAAAGTTAATCTCCAGGAGCTAAAATCAGAGTGGCAAGGGACCACAGAAGGCAGAAACTGGGGGTCATTTTCCAATTCCAGAAATCTTATAGCCTTTGATTTTTAAAAATTAACAGCCTCTTTGGCTGGTGCAGCTCAGTCTCCTTCAGAACCTCTCTTCCTTAAACATTAGTGCTTGTCAAGGCTCTCTCCTGGCCTCTCTTATTTTCTCACTCCCTGGTTGATCTCATATATTACTATTCCAAGTATCACTTCTGTGCTGATGACATGCAAATCCATATCAACAATGCTTTCCTGAACCCCTATCTATCCTATTCACCCTCCTAAAAGAGGTTTTGACCAATTTGATTTTGATATACTACATGTGCTTCAAACTCGTGTCCAAACCGTATTCATCTTTCCCCCTGCCCGTGTCTGTTTCTGCTTCTACTTCAAGTATTTGGCACCATCATTTCAGTGTTGTTTATGACTCTCTACCTCTCTCACCCTTCCATATTTATGTGATTCTTTTTAGTTCGACCTTCTATGTATCATTTGGGCCTATTTCCTCATTTCCATATTCATTCCCACTACCTTTGTTCAAGTCATCATTTTTCACCTGAACTACTGCAATAGCCTCACACCCAGTTCTCTGCAACAAATCCAGCTTTCTCTAGTCTATCCCTCATACTGCTACCAGAGTCATAAGTTACGAACTGATGTTACTGTCAATTGGACACATAATAAAGTTTAATCCCCTCAAGCTGACATATAATGTGCTGTGTTATTTGGGCCTTCACTACTTCTCAAGCTTCATCTTTCCATTCCACACTGTATACTCTCCAGTCATCTTGAATTTC
Source organism: Papio anubis (assembly GCF_008728515.1). NCBI lineage: Eukaryota > Metazoa > Chordata > Mammalia > Primates > Cercopithecidae > Papio > Papio anubis. Next base: position 3,132,065 of record NC_044996.1, on the reverse strand, counting down.
CTGAACCCTCTATGCCTTCTCCTGTTTTAGTGCATTTACACTTACTCCTCTCCCTGCTCACCACCCTCTTGTTTTACCTGGTAACCAAATTCTACACATTCTTCAAGACTCAGATCAAATATTACCTGCAAGAAACATTCCCTGACACTATTTGCCTAGTTAGATTCTGTGCCTAGGTCCTCCCAGCATATTGCAATATGTCCTGTTACAATATTGTAATAGCTTATCTATTTGACTTTTGTTATTGCCTATATACTTCATAAGAGCAGAATCTTTAGCATAGTAACAATCCAAAAATGAACATTTTAAATTAATTAATTAATGAAAGTTGACTTCTTGACCACTTCAAAGACAGAAATACTGTTGCAGAGCAGGAGTGGGATATTAATTCAACAATACTTGGTTGAAGATTTACTTCTGACTTAGAGGTTGGCAACATGGAGATGAATAAGATACAGGCTTTGCCCTCAAGGAGCTCATCATCCAGTAGAAAATGAGAGGAAGAATGGGGCTATGGCAGGGAAAAGTCCAGGCTCAGTGAGAGAAGCACAAAGTGTTTAACAAGTACTAATGATTCTTAAATAGAGCAAATGAGAATAGAACACTGTTGGACTGGGGTTTTTTTCCCCAACCTCTAATCTACTCTTCCAAAAATATTTCCTGACTACACATACTCGGAAAGAAAAATGTCCCCTAAAAGCAAGCACTACCAGGAAGCCAGAAGCAATTTGGAATGCAATGTATTAACTACTCTGAGATTCATTACCAAAAAGCCAAGGGTTGAAGTAGGGAAGGCTGGAGAAAAGGAAAAGAAGGAGAAAGACAAAGAGTGGATGAAAAAGATATTCAGTAAGAAGTCGACAGAATCTGTTACTTGGTATCATTTTCCCCCAAAATACAAGACCCAGGTTTTTTATCTGATTTTTCTGATAGTTATGATCATTAAGTTCAAGTTAGACAGAGAACAACTAGGGAGGCTAGATTTAGTTTTATTTTCTGGGAAGAATATAGTTTGAGGGATGTTGTTTCTCCACATGTATCTAAATTCTTGCTCCAAGTTATATAGCACTTAACCTGTGCTTTCCCCTTCAAATTATGTTTTGCAGCAAATTTTATTTCTCACAAAAATGTGTTTCTCTCTGATTTCCACTGAAAGCCTTTGTTTTCTTAAAATTGCATTCAGAGAAATTTCATTTTTCTGCTTGACTCTATTATTCAACTTCTTAAACCTGTTAGTTCAATTTTAGTAAACTTAAAATTGCAAACTTTTTTAGTTTGTTGTTTTTTGTTTGTTTGTTTGTTTGTTTGTTTTTGGACAGAGTCTCACTCTGTCGCCCAGGCTGGAGTGCAGTGGCATGATCTCGGCTCACTGCAACCTCTACCTCCTGTGTTCAAACGATTCTCCTGCCTCAGCCTCCTGAGTTGCTGGGATTGCAGGCGCCTGCCACCACAGCCAGCTAATTTTTTGTATTTTTAATAGAGACAGGATTTTGCCATGTTAGCCAGGCTGGTCTCGAACTCCTGAGCTCAAGTGATCTACCCACCTCGGCCTCCCAAAGTGCTAGGATTACAGGTGTGAGTCACTGCGCCCGGCGAAAATTGCAACTTTTAAATACTTCTTGTAAAGGACTAATTCACTGAAAACCAAGACCAGTATTGACAGTGGTATGGCAGCTAAGTTTCTGACTAATTTAAAATTTGATAGTACTGTAATTGCTTAATTTTTCTACGTAATATGACTAAAATCATAGCAGATATATGTAAAACATTAATAAACTGCAAGTAGCATTGAGAATCTAACATCCGGGCACGAGAAAATACTGGTACCTCTTTTCCTATTCAGGGATGGGAATTGCCAGCAGGCTTCTCACCTTCTAACTACAATTCACAACTACTAGCATCAGAAAGCTTGATACAAAAGGCAGAATTCAAGCAAGCAGAGCCCAAAAGACTTCCACCATGTATCAGCATCTGACCTATGTACTGGTGTGAGTTGCTTGTGGACTCTGACTTTCTGGTATCTGAATTCTACCTGCCAATCAGCTTGGACGTATAGTGCCTGGTTGCATTTCCTTACTTTTCTTAACTCCCCTAGACTTGACTCTTGGCTTGGCTTGGCTGGAACTGGGATTCTACCATAGTATTATGCATAACAAGGCTCTCAGGACCCCTGTCACACTGCTGATTATTGTCTACATGACATTATTTCTAGCCATAAGGGAGTAAAATGACCTGAAATGCTAGATTGTACCTTGTAGCAAGTGTCCTTGTTGGATAAGGTATACAACTTCCTGGGCAATCCTTTACCTGTACCTACTCCCACCATGCCATTATCTGATTAGTTTGCCTGGCTGTCACTGCCACCTCCATTTCTATGGATACCCAACTATCTTTATACCTGGGTAAAATCAGAATTGAGCTTCTAAGTCTAATGACTTTCATCTGAATTATCTTCTCTTTGTCCTTTACTATTTCCTGCATCTTCTAAGATGGAGACACAGTCCATATAGCTGAGATGACATACAGACTCTGCATCAGATGAGGCAGCCTGTGTCACAGTGTAGTGATTAAGACCATGGATTCTGGAGCCAGACTTTCTGGACTTGAATCTCAGCTCCACCTCTTACTTAATGATATTAATTAGGGCAAGTTATTTAATCTCTCATGTCTCTAGTTTCTCATAAGTAAAACAAGGATAATAATTATGCATACCATATTTGTTGGTATTTAAGGAATAAATGAGAAAAATTATGTAAGGCCCTTAACAAGGTAACTGGCAAATAAGTGCTCAATAATTATTAGGTATCATCAATAATATTAGCCCAAAGTTTACTCCTACTCTTCATACACCAAGTAGAATGAGTCGATCAAATTCTTCCATGCCAGGCTAGCAGTTAATTCGACTATGGAAAATGAGCCTGCACAAGTGACTATACCCTAGAAGTAGATGATCTTAAGTGACACTAGATATATTAAGTTGCAGGTAGAAGGTAGGCATAGGCCCTGGAAGGGCCTTTGCTTCAAATGTATGCAATAGAGTCTGGTAACCCTGAAACAAAATAAGCAAAAGCAAAGCCTCTGAGAGGTTAAGAGATGGCCTTCTAAGGAACCAGGTTATTATGAATATTTTTCTCTGAGCAGTCCTAGAGCCCCAAGGCCCTAGTGTGTCATGGGATAGATGGTTAGGATGAAAGCCTCCGTGGAAGCACTTAGATTCACTGTGGATTTGAAAACTTGAAAAGAAATTATCTCTATTGGCTTTGAGTGTCCCTGAGGCTCTAGCCAATTTTGTGGATAGCAGGTTTATAGAACAAACATCATTCTGTGACCCAAGTCACACTTCTGCCACTAAACTCAGCAGATCACTGTGGCAACCATTGAGGTCTATCATTAGAGTCTCCCTTCAAGCAAGAACTTCCAGTTCAGCTGCAAAGAGTGCAGTGAGATCACAGCTTCCAGCTTCACTTTTAGGATCTATCTCACTTTTTAAAATGAGACCACACTCTTCTTGGACAGGCCAGAGCCAAGGACTAGCAAAGGCCTAGCCATTTCTGCCCAGCTCAGAATTCTTCTAATGGGAAATTTTTACTCCAGAGCTCTCTGTTAGATTGGGTGAGACTTTGTCAGATAAGTATTGAGATACGAGGCTCTCCTAGCCCAATCATGCTTCATCTCCCTTTTATTTTTCACAGATGCTCCTCAATGAACCTTTTGTGCTCCTACATCTCTGACCCAGTGTCTGATTTATGAAGGACCCAAATGACTCAATCATCTACTTGTGATGTAAGCAATTTCACAGGGAACTGATGTACTCATTCAACCTGCTCCTACCCCAACTCCTGCCCCTACACAAACACATACATCACCAGCTGGGATGTTTGTACAAATAGAAATAATGGGGGAAAATCCTTCCATACTGACTACTATCCTTAACCAATTAATGGTAAGAGATGAGTAAGTGCTTCTTCTCATTCCAGAATTACTCAGACATTTTTGATAAGCCAGATGGTTTACAAAGTGAAACCACCAGGGAGCCTATAATCAAGTCTGGGTGCACAAAGGCAATAAATGAAAGAAAACATTCTTCCTGAGACATGGACTCTCTGCATACAATTCCATACTGTTTTGGTTCTGAAATTCCCAGCCCTTCTCAGCAAAATCCCAAGGGACTTCAGTATCCAGTTCATCATTGTCCATCAGGACAATATCTTAGTCTAGGTGAACATGACTAGCAGCTGCGAGCTCTACTCTAGTATCTTTAGGATGACCAGTAAGATTTGAAAACAGAAAAAGGGAAACTGAAAATATGCAATTGACCTGGAAAAGTGGGATCTCTTAAGTCTTATCATTGTGTCTGATGGGTTACAAAGGACTTCCCAAATGGTGTCCTTAATTACAAATGGGACCCTTTCACACATATGAAGAGTCCAGAAAATTATTTGTCCTCTCTGTTTGTTTGTTTGTTTGTTTGTTCTTCACTCACAGTCTTATTCAAAAAAAGACTCCTAGTTCAGAAAAAAAACAGGGGAGCTTCTATGACTAAATTATCATGGATCTTCAATCCATCTATAGCCAGTATAAAGTGATCGTGACAACATAAGGTGTTGGGACATTCAGCTGTGCATTTTACTCTTCTATGCATTGCTACTTTTACCTGAGACCCTCCCTCCCACCAACCCCCAGCCAAGATGCTAGACATGAGTCACCCATGGCTTTGGGGGAAGTTGTCAGAATATAACCAGAGAACAAAGGTTCCAAAATCTTTGCTCTTGAGTTTTCAAAAGCCAGAGGTTCAGGTGTAAGACAGAGAAGATTTGGAAGCATTTGTAACCTAGTTTTCTTCTCCTGCCCCAGATTCCACAGACTGGGAAGGAAAGAGGGGAGAAACCACAGAGAAAGAAATGGAGTCAGAGGAGAGGGAACATTGAGCTTTGCTGGAGAAAACTCCATCAGCGGCCAGCACCAGAGAGCCATGTGCCAAGGAGCCCATTGATCAAGTATCTAGCAGAAACAATGCCTGGCTACAACCATTCAGCAGTCCAGGCCCCTCTTAAACTCCTGGACACCTGGACAGCATGAGATGAGAAGGAACTGTCTTGAGATCTCCCATGGAATCAAGACTGGTGAAATACCCATTGCTGCAAGGTTTGCTCTTAGTAACCATCAAATACTCATGCTCCTTCCATTCCTAGTGATGAATTCTGATGGAACAACATGAAATCATCTAAGACAGAATGCTAGTCATTAAAACTGAGTTTTGGAAATGGCCATGCCTACTCAAATACTTGCCATTTGAACATAACTTCCAAATCCCTGTCTCTTGCTTCCATTTTTAAATTTTTTATGATTCCACTTATTAGTTGGGATCCTAGCAGCAAACATATAACTCTCTCAAACTGGAAATTTTGAGGAGTGTTTAAATAAACAAACAAGGTTTCCTGGGGATGTGAACTGCTGAAGCTCTTACTATACCTATGTCTGAAGGAGCACGAGGGGATAGCAGCTACCGGAAACCAGAAGAAGTTGGTAGCTATATGGAGAGTGCTGCCAGATAGGATCTGCTCTTCAGTAGAGCTGCACAACAAATTCCTGGATGGAAGTGAGTCAGGGGAATAAATTCTCTGCCCTCACTCTCCTCCTACTCTTCCCTTTGATTTCCTATCCGTACCTTCCACTGGCTGAACCCAACTAGAAGCCAGAGGGCAAGGGAGTCCATTGAAGCAACCTATGCAGGTCAGAGCAGGGTAAGTAAGTGGGAGATGCGGAGGGTGGGGGGTAACAATGCAAAATATTCAGCATAGACAACTTGATAGGAGTTGGAAATACATGTAAGAACTTCCTGGAAAGCATTACTCCCTTTGAGAATTTGATAAAAACTATAAATCCTTACAACAACAAAAAAAAAGTGCAAGTAAGCATAAACATTTGATGTTGCATGACATTTCAACAATTTTGCAGCCCCTGTGCCCTCTCCATAGTGTACCTAGGAGTTTCATGGATACCAAGTTAAGAACCCCGTGCTCTAGAGAGCTGTTTGTAGAAACGAATGTCATCTCGTTATGGTTCTTATTTCCTTAGCTTTTTTTCCTTCTGTATTTCCAGCAACTTAGATATCTCAGAGGAAAGCTGACACCGTAGGCCAACTATAAGTGAACCAATGGGCCTATTCTTTACTCAGACCTGCCCAGTCTGAATGTAATACAGAGTCCGACAGCAGAGCTCAGAAGGAGAAGCAGGCAGAAAATGTGGGGCTGGCCATGTGATGCTGAGTTGCCTAGCAACACTGGCTAGGAGGCTCTCCTTCCTGAGCCTCTCACCAGAGCCGCAGAAAGAATCGGTTTAAAATGTATGCGAGTGTGTGTGAGAGAGAGAGAAAGAGAGAGGGAGAGAGAGAGACAGACAGAGAGAGAGAGAGAGAGAGAGAGGAGATTAGAAACAGAAAGGGAGAGGGGCAGAGAGAGAGAGTGAAATTGAGAGACAGACAATGACAGGCAAAGGAGAGAGTTTAGTAAGCAAGAAAAAAGCGGAGAATAAAAACATTTCAGTAAAATGGAATTGAGAGGTTCAGAGGGTGGACTGTGAGATGAACTCAGTTAATGGAAAAATGAAGAGGAGCAACAAATAAATAGAGAGATGTCCAAAGGAGGGAGTGAGTGGGTGGTGGAGTCAGTAGGAGATCAGGGGGTGATAGAGGCAGCAGCAGTGGTCCCTCCTCACTGGTGGCTCCCAGGTCCCCTCACTGATGGCTCCTGTGTTCCCTTCACTTCACAATGAAAGTTACCCAGTTTCTTTTTCTAATTGTATTGTCTTATAAGTCAAATCCTCAAATGCTGCAGCAGCACCAGGAATTCTTTCTTAAGCACTACAGGGTCCACAGCATTGCTCAGCTCAGTAAAGATCCTCTTGTATAATAACCACAGTGATGACTCAGCCCTGGAGCACAGCTCTTTACAGTTTACCAAGTGCTTTCACAGCTGCCACCTCATGAGACCCTTACTGCAGCTCTGTGAGGTAGGCAATTCAGGGATTGCCATGACTTTCACTCCACACATGGAGAAACTGAGGCTCTGAGAAGCGGAATGACAGGACCCCATTTAGCAAAGTTAGATTCAGGATGTGTGCCTGGGGTCCTGAACCCAAGTTTCAGGGATAGGTCTGGGGTGCTGATCTGCTTGGACTTTCCAAATAAACCTGCTGGCAGGAAAGGCACTTGCTCTCCACCACCTGCTGAGGTGAGAGCTGAAGAGCTACTGCAAAGTCTCAAGTCAGCAGGGGGGGCTCTTTCATCTTCTTTCCCCGTGAAGTGTAAACGTGTCCATCTGTGCATCCCAGAGCAGAGCTTAATTGGCCCAGTGTGCAGCCAGCTTCTAACAACCCATTGAGATATCCCTGGGCACCCATCTTCTCAGGAAAACCTTGCCTCCTTCATTTTCAGAACAATCATCAATGATTGCGAAACACCTCTTGGACAGGGGTAGGAATATTTGAGAGAAGGTAGCAATTGGTCTCTAGGGCCAGAGGGGCTGAAGGATTAGGCAGAGAAGAACTGGCAACTGAGTCCCATGGAGCAGCTGAATGGTTTCTGCTTCTTCTCAATTCTCTCCAATGCCTGAAAGCTAAGACATAGCAGAAATGAACTCGAGTCCTCTGTTTGGCCCCAAGCTTCTCCCCTGCCAGAGTCTCCCCCTTGTCCATTCCATCCTGTACTTGCTGACAGACAAGTTTCCAAAAAAAAATGACATTCACCTGCTCAGCAACCTTCAATGATTTCTTCACTCTTTATGGTATTAATTTTATCACCCTGGCATTGAAAAGTCACTTAATATTGCCTGAACTTTTCAGTTTCATATCTGCATATCTCCTACATAAACCCAAGTGTCTAACAAACTGGTCTACTACACGGGGGAAAAGTTAAGATGTTTTGATGTTTTCCAAATTCATGGCTCAATCTTGTGAAGCGATTTAGCAATCAATTTGCCTTGTATTCCTCTGCCTGGAGGGTGACCATTGGGAGAATAAAGAGGAGGTAAGGTGATTGCCAGAGTTGGAAACAACTTACTGCACAGTTGGGAATGTACAGTCGGGAATGCTAAATCCTAACAATGCTGAAGTTAGAGAAAACGAATCACTAAGCCCCCTATTTTCAGATGTTTATGACTTCAAGGAATATAAATGAGTACACATTTTAGAAGTCTAACAGGGCAGAATTCTCAGACAATAGAGTTTTGTTTTCATTCTGCAGCACATGTAGTCAACTCCCATGACTCACATCTTGTAGTGAGATCAATTTTGAGGTGTGAATTTTAGATTTTTCAGAAGCCTAAACGATGGATCATGTTTGTTTATTGAGAAGATAAAAAGCCATTGATCTCATTTCCAAGTCTATGAATAAAACAAGCTTAAAATTATACCTGCATCCACTCAAGAGGCAGTTAAAGATTGTTTGTTCTGTCTCTCTCACCTAACATATACTTAGTTATTGATTCTAGTCAATAGTCTAGTGTCCTCCACTCCTCCTGCCTTATTTTAGACCCCATCATTTTCTTAAAATGATAAAATATTTCATATATACGTAAGGAATACATTATAGTAAAATGAAAATCTGCATACCCATCACCAAACATGGGAGCTAAAATATGATCAAAGCCTCTGAAACCCACTTATGCTCTCCCTGAGGTCCCAGAGGTAACCACTATCTTGAATTTCGTTAATCATTCACTTGTTTTTCTTCTTTTTTTAATTTATTTTTTATTATCATTATACTTTAAGTTCTAGGGTACATGTGCATAACGTGCAGGTTTGTTACATATGTATACTTGTGCCATGTTGCTGTGCTGCACCCATCAATTCGTCAGCACCCATCAACTCGTCATTTACATCACGTATAACTCCCAATGCCATCCCTCCCCCCTCCCCCCTCCCCATGATAGGCCCCAGTGTGTGATGTTCCCCTTCCCGAGTCCAAGTGATTTCATTGTTCAGTTCCCACCTATGAGTGAGAACATGCGGTGTTTGGTTTTCTGTTCTTGTGATAGTTTGCTAAGAATGATGGTTTCCAGCTGCATCCATGTCCCTACAAAGGACACAAACTCATCCTTTTTTATGGCTGCATAGTATTCCATGGTGTATATGTGCCACATTTTCTTAATCCAGTCTGTCACTGATGGACATTTGGGTTGATTCCAAGTCTTTGCTATTGTGAATAGTGCCGCAATAAACATATGTGTGCATGTGTCTTTATAGCAGCATGATTTATAATCCTTTGGGTATATACCCAGTAATGGAATGGCTGGGTCATATGGTACATCTAGTTCTAGATCCTTGAGGAATCGCCATACTGTTTTCCATAATGGTTGAACTAGTTTACAATCCCACCAACAGTGTAAAAGTGTTCCTATTTCTCCACATCCTCTCCAGCACCTGTTGTTTCCTGACTTTTTAATGATCGCCATTCTAACTGGTGTGAGATGGTATCTCATTGTGGTTTTGATTTGCATTTCTCTGATGGCCAGTGATGATGAGCATTTTTTCATATGTCTGTTGGCTGTATGAATGTCTTCTTTTGAGAAATGTCTGTTCATATCCTTTGCCCACTTTTTGATGGGGTTGTTTGTTTTTTTCTTGTAAATTTGTTGGAGTTCTTTGTAGGTTCTGGATATTAGCCCTTTGTCAGATGAGTAGATTGCAAAAATTTTCTCCCATTCTGTAGGTTGCCTGTTCACTCTGATGGTAGTTTCTTTTGCTGTGCAGAAGCTCTTTAGTTTAATGAGATCCCATTTGTCAATTTTGGCTTTTGCTGCCGTTGCTTTTGGTGTTTTAGACATGAAGTCTTTGCCCATGCCTATGTCCTGAATGGTACTACCTAGGTTTTCCTCTAGGATTTTTATGGTATTAGGTCTAACATTTAAGTCTCTAATCCATCTTGAATTAATTTTCATATAAGGAGTAAGGAAAGGATCCAGTTTCAGCTTTCTACTTATGGCTAGCCAATTTTCCCAGCACCATTTATTAAATAGGGAATCCTTTCCCCATTTCTTGTTTCTCTCAGGTTTGTCAAAGATCAGATGGCTGTAGATGTGTGGTATTATTTCTGAGGACTCTGTTCTGTTCCATTGGTCTATATCTCTGTTTTGGTACCAGTACCATGCTGTTTTGGTTATTGTAGCCTTGTGGTATAGTTTGAAGTCAGGTAGCGTGATGCCTCCAGCTTTGTTCTTTTGACTTAGGACTGTCTTGGCAATGCGGGCTCTTTTTTGGTTCCATATGAACTTTAAAGCAGTTCTTTCCAATTCTGTGAAGAAACTCATTGGTAGCTTGATGGGGATGGCATTGAATCTATAAATAACCTTGGGCAGTATGGCCATTTTCACGATATTGATTCTTCCTATCCATGAGCATGGTATGTTCTTCCATTTGTTTGTGTCCTCTTTTATTTCACTGAGCAGTGGTTTGTAGTTCTCCTTGAAGAGGTCCTTTACATCCCTTGTAAGTTGAATTCCTAGGTATTTTATTCTCTTTGAAGCAATTGTGAATGGAAGTTCATTCATGATTTGGTTCTCTGTTTGTCTGTTACTGGTGTATAAGAATGCTTGTGATTTTTGCACGTTAATTTTGTATCCTGAGACTTTGCTGAAGTTGCTTATCAACTTAAGGAGATTTTGGGCTGAGACAATGGGGTTTTCTAAATATACAATCATGTCATCTGCAAACAGGGACAATTTGACTTCTTCTTTTCCTAACTGAATACCCGTTATTTCTTTCTCTTGCCTGATTGCCCTAGCCAGAACTTCCAACACTATGTTGAATAGGAGTGGTGAGAGAGGGCATCCCTGTCTTGTGCCAGTTTTCAAAGGGAATTTTTCCAGTTTTTGCCCATTCAGTATGATATTGGCTGTGGGTTTGTCATAAATAGCTCTTATGATTTTGAGGTACGTTCCATCAATACCGAATTTGTTGAGCGTTTTTAGCATGAAGGGCTGTTGAATTTTGTCAAAAGCCTTTTCTGCATCTATTGAGATAATCATGTGGTTCTTGTCTTTGGTTCTGTTTATATGCTGGATTATGTTTATTGATTTGCAAATGTTGAACCAGCCTTGCATCCCAGGGATGAAGCCCACTTGATCATGGTGGATAAGCTTTTTGATGTGCTGCTGAATCCGGTTTGCCAGTGTTTTATTGAGGATTTTTGCATCAATGTTCATCAGGGATATTGGTCTAAAATTCTCTTTTTTTGTTGTGTCTCTGCCAGGCTTTGGTATCAGGATGATGTTGGCCTCATAGAATGAGTTAGGGAGGATTCCCTCTTTTTCTATTGATTGGAATAGTTTCAGAAGGAATGGTACCAGCTCCTCCTTGTACCTCTGGTAGAATTCAGCTGTGAATCCATCTGGTCCTGGACTTTTTTTCGTTGGTAGGCCATTAATTATGGCCTCAATTTCAGAGCCTGCTATTGGTCTATTCAGGGATTCAACTTCTTCCTGGTTTAGTCTTGGGAGAGTGTAAGTGTCCAGGAAATTATCCATTTCTTCTAGATTTTCTAGTTTATTTGCGTAGTAGTGTTTATAGTATTCTCTGATGGTAGTTTGTATTTCTGTGGGGTGAGTGGTGATATCCCCTTTATCATTTTTTATTGCATCTATTTGATTCTTCTCTCTTTTCTTCTTTATTAGTCTTGCTAGTGGTCTGTCAATTTTGTTGATCTTTTCAAAAAACCAACTCCTGGATTCATTTATTTTTTGGAGGGTTTTTTGTGTCTCTGTCTCCTTCAGTTCTGCTCTGATCTTAGTTATTTCTTGCCTTCTGCTAGCTTTTGAATGCGTTTGCTCTTGCTTCTCTAGTTCTTTTAATTGTGATGTTAGGGTGTCGATTTTAGATCTCTCCTGCTTTCTCTTGTGGGCATTTAGTGCTATAAATTGCCCTGTACACACTGCTTTAAATGTGTCCCAGAGATTCTGGTATGTTGTATCTTTGTTCTCATTGGTTTCAAAGAACTTCTTTATTTCTGCCTTCATTTCGTTATGTACCCAGTAGTCATTCAGGAGCAGGTTGTTCAGTTTCCATGTACTTGTGTGGTTTTGAGTGAGTTTCTTAGTCCTGAGTTCTAGTTTGATTGCACTGTGGTCCGAGAGACAGTTTGTTGTGATTTCTGTTTTTTTACATTTGCTGAGGAGTGCTTTACTTCCAGTTATGTGGTCAATTTTGGAATAAGTGCGATGTGGTGCTGAGAAGAATGTATATTCTGTTGATTTGGGGTGGAGAGTTCTGTAGATGTCTACTAGGTCCTCTTGGTGCAGAGCTGAGTTCAAGTCCCGGACATCTTTGTTAACCTTCTGTCTCGTTGATCTGTCTAATGTTGACAGTAGGGTGTTAAAGTCTCCAATTATTATTGTGTGGTAGTCTAAGTATCTTTGTAGGTCTCTAAGAACTTGCTTTATGAATCTGGGTACTCCTGTATTGGGTGCATATATATTTAGGATAGTTAGCTCTTCTTGTTGAATTGATCCCTTTACCATTGTGTAATGGCCGTCTTGGTCTCTTTTGATCTTTGTTAGTTTAAAGTCATCAGAAACTAGGATTGCAACCCCTGCTTTTTTTTTTTTTTTCCTTTCCATTTGCTTGGTAGATATTCCTCCATCCCTTTATTTTGAGCCTATGTGTGTCTCTGCACATCAGATGGGTCTCCTGAATACAGCACACTGATGGGTCTTGACTCTTTATCCAATTTGCCAGTCTGTGTCTTTTAATTGGGGCATTTAGCCCATTTACATTTAAGGTTAACATTGTTATGTGTGAATTTGATCCTGTCATTATGAGGTTCGCTGGTTACTTTGCCCATTAATCGATGCAGTTTCTTCATAGCATCGATGGTCTTTACAATTTGGCATGGTTTTGGTTTTGCAGTGGCTGGTTCTGGTTGTTTCTTTCCATGTTTAATGCTTCCTTCAGGAGCTCTTGTAAGGCAGACCTGGTGGTGACAAAATCTCTCAGCATTTGCTTGTCTGTAAAGGATTTTATTCACTTATGAAGCTTAGTTTGGCTGGATATGAAATTCTGGGTTGAAAATTCTTTTCTTTAAGAATGTTGAATATTGGCCCCCACTCTCTTCTGGCTTGTAGAGTTTCTGCCAAGAGATCTGCTGTTAGTCTGATGGGATTACCTTTGTGGGTAACTCAATCTTTCTCTCTGGCTTCCCTTAACACTTTTTCCTGCACTTCAACCTTGGTGAATCTGACAATTATGTGTCTTGGGGTTGCTCTTCTCGGGGAGTATCTTCGTGGTGTTCTCTGTATTTCCTGAATTTGAATGTTGGCCTGCCTTGCTAGGCTGGGGACGTTCTCCTGGATAATATCCTGAAGAGTGTTTTCCAACTTGGTTCCATTCTCCCCATCACTTTCAGGTACACCAATCAAACATAGATTTTATCTTTTCAGATAGTCCCATATTTCTTGGAGGCTTTGTTAATTTCTTTTTGTTCTTTTTTCTCTAACCTTGTCTTCTCACTTCCTTTCATTAATTTGATTTTCAATTACTGGTACCCTTTCTTCCACTTGATTGAATCAGCTATTGAAGCTTGTGCATGCATCACGAAGTTCTTGTGCCACCGTTTTCAGCTCCATCAGGTTATTTAAGGTCTTCTCTACACTGTTTATTCTAGTTAGTCACTCATCTAATCTTTTTTTCAAGGTTTTTAGCTTCCTTGTGATGGGTTCAAACATCCTCCTTTAGCTCGGAGAAGTTTGTTATTACCGACCTTCTGAAGCCTACTTCTGTCAACTCGTCAAAGTCATTCTCCGTCCAGCTTTGTTCTGTTGCTGGCAAGGAGCTGTGATCCTTTGGAGGAGAAGAGGCACTCTGGTTTTTAGAATTTTCAGCTTTTCTGCTCTGGTTTCTCCCCATCTTTGTGGTTTTATCTACCTTTGATCTTTGATGTTGGTGACCTACAGATAGGGTTTTGGTGTAGATGACCTTTTTGTTAGTGTTGATGCTATTCCTTTCTGTTTGTTAGTTTTCCTTCTAACAGTCAGGTCCCTCAGTGGCAGGTCTGTTGGAGTTTGCTGGAGGTCCACTCCAGACCCTGTTTGCCTAGGTATCACCAGCAGAGGCTGCAGAACAGCAAATATTACAGAACAGTAAATATTGCTGCCTGATCCTACCTCTGGAAGCTTCATCCCAGAGGGGCAGCCGCCTATATGAGGTGTCTGTCGGCCCCTACTGGGAGGTGTCTCCCAGTTAGGCTACACAGGGGGTCAGGGACCTGCTAGAGGAGGCAGTCTGTCTGTTGTCAGAGCTCAAACACCATGCTGGGAGAACCATTGCTCTCTTAAGAGCTGTCAGACAAGGACATTTAAGTCTGCAGAAGTTGTCTGATGCCTTTTGTTCAGCTATGCCCTGCCTACAGAGGTGGAGTCTAGAGGCAATAGGCCTTGTTGAACTGTGGTGGACTCCACCCAGTTCGAGCTTCCCAGCCGCTTTGTTTACCTACTCAAGCCTCAGCAATGGCAGACGTCCCTCCCCCAGCCAGGCTGCAACCTCGCAGTTTGACCTCAGACTGCTGTGCTAGCAGTGAGCAAGGCTCTGTGGGCGTGGGACCCGCCGAGTCAGGCACAGGTGAGAATCTCCTTGTCTGCCGGTTGCTAACACCTTGGGAAAAATGCAGTATTTGGAGAGAAGTTTCCCATTTTTCCAGGTAGTCTGTCATGGCTTCCCTTGGCTAGGAAAGGGAAATTCCCCAACTCCTTGCACTTCCCAGGCGAGGCAATGCCCCGCCCTGTTTCAGCTCACCCTCCATGGGCTGCACCCACTGTCCAACCAGTCCCAGTGAGATGAACCAGGTACCTCAGTTGGAAATGCAGAAATCACCCATCTTCTGTGTTGATCACGCTGGGAGCTGCAGACCGGAGGCTGTTCTTATTCAGCCATCTTGGCTTTTATTTTTATTTTATTTTATTTTTTGAGACGGAGTCTCACTCTGTCACCCAGGCTGGAGTGCAGTGGCATGATCTCCACTCACTGCAAGCTCCGCCTCCCAGGTTCATGCCGTTCTCCTGCCTCAGCCTCCCAAGTAGCTGGAGCCAGCGGTGCCTGCCACCACCCCCGGCTAATTTTTTGTAGTTTTAGTAGAGATGGGGTTTCACCATGTTAGCCATGATGGTCTCAATCTCCTGACCTTGTCATCTGCCCACTTTGGCCTCCCAATATTATTCAACTTTTTACGTAATAGTCATTCTTACTGGTGCCTTTACTACTTCTCACCTGAACTTTTTTCCTGCATAGCATCCTAACTTTTCTTTTATTTTCATATCTTTTCCCACAGATATGTTCTTCATAATATTGCCAAACTGAACCCCCAAAACCTAACTCTGATCATGTCAAATTCCTATGAGGAAACTTCTATGGATTCTGCTATATACAAAATAAACCTGGCATTGAAGACTTATACAAAGGCTTCCCTAACTCTGCACACCTAGTAATACCAATTTATTTGATGGCACTTAAATAAGCTCTGTGTTCTGTATAATTTTTGTTGTCAAAGTTTTGCCCTTTCTTACAGTCATTTGTTCCTTCAGTCAGTCAGTTAATAATCATTTACTTTACTGAGCACCTAGTATGTACCAGGCATGATTCTAAATTCTGGAAATGTAGCAATCAACAAGACAGCCAATATAGCTCTCTGCTTGCTCCTCTCTCGGCTTCCCCCACCCTCAAACCCTCTAAGCTAAGAATCACCTCCCAAGATTAATCCCAGGAAGCTTCCAGAGCCTGGAGACTAGTGTTTTCCATGGTCCAACCAATCCCTGTTCCCCATGCATCAGTATTTATCTTTTAATCAAGATTTGTGATGTGGGCATCCAAAGGCGCTGGAGGAGAGAAGAGCTCAAAGGAGTGGGAAAAGGAGAGCTCAGCTCTTTCTTGCCTGTCCTGCCAGAGTTGGCCTTGGCAGGCTCTCTTGGGGTCTTTCTTGAATGCTTTCAGTCCCTCTTCTTGCATTCTGCCTTGTGTTCTTGATTACCATCAGGCAGACTTAGAAAAGGTTATGGTGAGGGAACAGGATAGGAGTGTCATGGCCTTCCTTGTTCCTGGGCCCAGTGGAGCTGTGTGGGGCCTTGGGCTCTAAGTAGGGAGTTTCTAGCCTGATCTAGGTCCAAACTGAGAGAGGAAGGCATAAAGAGGCTTCCCATTGTTGTGTCTTATTTCAAACACTCCTTTGCACCCCACAAGAAGAAAACTGCCACCTTTAACTCCATGGTTTGGTGGGGGAAGTGAAACAAAATTTGAAAAATAGGCCCCATGGAAAGGCTGCCAACTTTTGCATTATATTTTCCCTGCTCCACGTCCTGTGTTTCTGTACAAGAGTAATGACAAGTACAGACTACACTTCTTTAAAACTCTTTTTTGTTTCCTGACTTTTAGCTTTAGAGACTGCTTTGCAAGTCTCCTCACAGCTGCACTAGGATTAACAACTTTGTCCTTCAGTTAGTGTAGGCTTCAGGGTTCCTCAGTGTGGCTGAGAAAAGTCAGTGACATTGATGCTACTTTTTACATTACTTAGTGTACCCTAAACCACGTGAAAGTTGGCCTGCTTAGGCCCCAAACTCTGTAGGCCTACTTGAAATCAGTCTCCATTATGTATCCCAACTACTCAGACTTCCAAGAGTTATGTGTATGTTAAATTCAAATTTATTTGTTTCTTCCTCTCTTAAAATTCATTGATAACTTCAGGGATTCCTTTTGGGGTGGTCTCTTGCCAAGCTACGTATACAAGACAGGTCTCTGTGAGGCCTTTACAGCAACCTAGTTGACTCACACCTAGTTTTAGATAAAAAATAAGAGGATTTTACTGGTTTTTTTGCTCTACATTTAGCTCTGTATTTTGCTAAACAAGTTTTCCAAATCCTGGAAAACAATTTTATTACTTTTTCTGAGGCATCATTAGGACCACATTGAAGTCCAAGAGAGATGGAAAGTACTCTTCACTCAACATTTCTTCACTCAACCAATAAAAATTTATTAAAAGACCGCCTATCGTGTACCTGGCCTTGATCTTGCAACCAGAGGCTCAAAAAACAAGGCATCATCTCTGACCCAAGATTTGCTCAAAGTCTGTTGTCTAGCACAAGCTCTAGTGGCTAGCTCAATGTATCTTGACTAATAGAGTGATGACCGGAGTTCATTTGGATAAGTGCCCTATACTGCAAAGTGAGCACACAGGAGAATGAGGTAAGCTACATTTTGAAAGATGAGGAGTTACTTAGAGAGAGAAGTAGTGACAGGGAAGAGGACCTCCAAGCAAAGGGGACAGCAATTTCAAAGACAGTCATAGAGACATGAAAGAGTATTATTCACTTGGAGTGTTGCCAATGTTTGAGTGTGACTGCAGTGAAAAGATTTTGTAAGGTGGAATGGTGGAAAATGAGGGTAAAGAGGCAGGCAGGGATTTTGGATGCCAAAGTCAGTAGTTTGGAGTTATCCTTAAGGCTAGAAGAAGTCATCAGAAAACTTTAATTAGGGAAGTAATTTGTATTTTAGAAATATCATTCTGAAAACATTGTGGAGGAAAGATCAGAGAGGGGCAACAATGCAGTGCAGAAACTTATGTGAGAGATGCTGAACTGCTGATCTAAGATAGCTGGCGAAGGCACATAAAGAGAAACATAGAATTTAGAATCAACAATTGGATGTGGTTCATTACTGAATGTGGGAATGCAAGGAGATGTTGAAAATATAGGAAAATAAGTGATAGGTGATATATTTACAACTTAGTAAGTCTGCATAGAAACAGAAAAAAGCGAGTAGAGAGTTTCACCAAACCAAATCAATGGGGAGATGAGGGGGAAAAAGAGGAGAGGAAAGATGGGCAAAAAATAGAGAGGTCAAGGGATGGAGATCTCAATAAGATCAAAGAACAGGTTTAGAGGGAGTAGGAGAATGAGAGAGCAGGATGACTAGGAGGTTGTAATCCAAAATTGATGTTTTAACTTATGCTGTCAGAGGTAGAGTAGTTTCAGGTAAAGAATAAACCCAAACTGTATGTGTAGATGAGTGTAGCTACTACAGGGTAGAGAAGTTCACTAGAAATGAAAAGGTCAAACTGCTGGGTGGTTGATGTGGATATTGAAGTCATCTGAAAGATGGTAGGATGGAGCAGAGAGAAAGACCATGAGTCAGAGCATAAGCCAGATCCCCAAGCCCACGCGAAGTCAGAATAGCTAGGAGGTCAATGGATGCTAGTAGGAAGGAGGCATAGAAGATGACATAGTGGAATGGCTTAAACCTCAAAAGGGCAGATATTTTTTGGCCTAGAAGCAACAGAGGATTGGGGAAAACTCAACTCTTTTCTGGCCCTAAGGTATTTGGCATATGAGAGAACAGAGTCTCCACTAGGGAGGACTTCAGGGTAAGCTATGTCTTCAGTGAATAACAAGGTTGCAATTAAGGCCTGAAGATTAAGGGATCATTCAAAGAAGATGGTGTAGTGAAGCTGTTTCTAGGTTTTCTATTCTGTTCCACTGATGTATTTAACTATCTTGGGCTAGGACTTCACTGTCTTAATTGCTATAGCCTTAAACTGATATTTGGCAGAGCAAATATCCTCACCACTTTCTTTAGGAGTATCTTGATTACTCTTGGACTTTTGCTTCTCTGTATAAATTTTCAAATTATATTGAAAAATTCTACAAAATAGAATCTGTTAGAATTTTTATTGTAATTACATGGAATTATCAATAAAGTGAAGGAATGCTGACATATTTATAATATTGAGCCTTTCAATCTATGAATATAGTATCTGTATTGAGTTCAGTCTTGTTTGCTGTCTCCCAATATGATTCTGTCATATTCTCTGTGAAAGTCTTACACATTTTAATTAGAGTTTTTTGTTGGTACTTCATGTTTTTAATACCACTGTAAATGTTAGTTTTTAATTTCATTTTCTAACTATTCGTTTGAGACAGTGTTGCTGTCCTTTTTCTAACTTCTTGGAAAGAATACTTAGCTCATTAATTTTAAGGCTTTCTTCCTTTTCCTTTGATTCTTACTTTAACTACATCCCACAAATTTTGTTACTTGCTATTTTCATAGTTTTTCAGTTCAAATTATTTTCAAGTACCCACTATGATTTATTCTTTTTATCTATAATTTATTTTAAGTTGACTATTTTCAAACATGTAGAGATTTTTTCTAGTTGGCTATTTGTTATTGATTTCTAGCTGAATTCCACTCTGGTTAGTGTAGATGCTCTGTATGGTTTCAATCCTTTGCAATTTGTTAAGATTTTCTTTCTGGACATAATGTGGTCATTTAAAAAAAATTATACATGTGCTGAAAAAAAGCTGTGCTTTTCAGTTGTTTGGCACATATAGACATAGATGTACAGATAGATATAGATAATCTAGGCAGAGATAGGTAGATGTCGAGGTACAGGTAGTATGTATATATATATATATATATATATATATATATATATATAATCTTTATCAGGTCAAGTTTGTTAATCACTTTTTTTTCAAATCTTCCATGTACTTAGCTGATTTTTGTTCTGCTTGTTCTATCAATTACTGAGAGAAATGTGTTAAAATATCCAACTGTGATTGCTTATTTTTCCCTATAGTTATGTCAATTTTTGCTCTTGTATTTTTACACCATGTCATTAGGTGACCAAGTTTTAAGACTGTCAGGAGAAACACACACATTAATAATCATATCTAGTGATTTTAACCGACCACTTTCAGAAACTGAGAGTTCAAACAAACAGAAATAAGCAGTGATATCAAAGGCATAGTAATAAATCTGAGTGATTAGACAATATAAAACTCTATGCCCAACAAAAAATATTTATATTATTTAGAGGTGCACTGCTGATTTACAGAAATAGAATATGAATTTAGGAAAAGAGAAAAAAGCCTCAATAAACTCCAAAGGATCAATATCATACAAAATAAGCTCTCTGATCATAATGCTAACGCAGAAGTTAATAACACAAAGACAGCATTTGAAAACCAAAATGTACACTTCATTATCCTCAGCAAACTAACGCAGGAACAGAAAACCAAACACTGCATGTTCTCACTTATAAGCGGGAGCTGAATAATGAGAACACACAGACACATGAGAGGGAAAAACACACACTGGGGACTGTCGAGAGGGCAGGGAAAGGGAGAGCATCAGTAAGAACAGCGAATGGGTACTGGGCCTAATACTTGGGTGATGGATTAATCTGTGCAGCAAACCACCATGGCATACATTTACCTATGTAAAAAACCTGCACATGTACCCCAGAAATAAAAATAAAAGCTGATAAACAATAAATAAATAAAAATAAAAATGTCTGGAAATGAAATAGCATATTACTAAGTTTTGGATAGAAGGAATTAATAAATATTTAGACATTAATAGAAACACTGCATTAGTACACCAAAAAGTTTAAAATATGTTTACCCTAAGACCCAGCAATACTACAGCTAGGCACTTAGACTCGAGAATCCCATGCACACATGCCTTGGGAGACACCGCCCAGAAGGCTCAGAGCTGCATTGCTTGTAATTGTCCCAAACTGGACACAATACAAATTCCAAAACTAGTTGAGTGGTTATACAACATGTGGCATATCCATCAGTGGGATACCACACAGGAAAGAACATGAACAAAGTTGGCTACATGCAACAAATTGGATGAATCTTGCAAACATAACACTGAGTCAAAGAATCCAGACACAAGAATATATACTACATGAGGCATGCATATAACACACACACACACACACACACACACACACACACACACATTAACTGGGGGGCTCGTGTTGGGAAAAACCATGAAGGACTTGTGGGAGACTGGTCATATTTGTTTTTGATGTAGATAGTGGTTACATTAATGCCCACCTCATAATTATTCTTTAGGCCATATAGTTACATTCTATGCATTTTTCTGTAGGTGTGTTTTCTTTCACAAAAAATGTCTTGAATATTGTACAGTACTGTGATATTCCTACAGTTGAACCCCTCTATAGTGCTGAGGTTGAAGGCTAACATGTTCCTCCATGCATTAGAGCAGGCTCTGGGTGTGTATGTGTGTGTTGATGGCTATAGGAGTATTTAAATTTGTCTGAAAAAAAGATGGTCTAAGGATTTCTCTGGTTTGTGATTGACTCCATCTTTAAAAGAACTACAGCTACAGTGTCGGCAGGTCCACCTTCATTTGTGACAGAAGGCCCATTCCAGAACCTTTTCACTGGACAAATTAGTTGTGGTCAATATCAGTGGTTCTCAAAACTTGGTGTACATAGAAATTACTTTATGGAAAAATTATTTTCAACAAGCACATGTAGAGATTCTAATACAGAGGATTCAGGAACATAGGGAATCAACATTGCAGCATCCAATATTTCATTCCATTATGGCTGCAGGAATAAAAATGTTTGATCAATGCAGCCCCAAACTAGATTTGGTCATGTGGACAAAAATACCAAGACAGTGGAACATTCCATTGTTAGATGGGCTCAGCCAAACCCTATCAGTGACCCCAGCAGTAGTCTCTGTGTGCAGACTGTGCCCGGAGGACAAGAGGCTGGAGACCAACACAAGCAACTGGAGGTTTGATGACAGAAAACTGAGGAAATTCCCATTTGGATTTTGCAGTTCTCTGTTTTCTCCATGAAGGAGGAGAGTAAGGTAATCTGCTGTGGGAAAAGGTTCTTAAGGACCATGTACAAGATAAACTATAATTGTGGAGAAAGGATGAGATAGCTAGCTGGGAAACAAAGTAGGAATGCTAAGCAGTGTGGAGGGTCTGGATAAGATTTGTGATTATGAATTTACAGTGCCACAGAGACCGTAACAGTGTCTGGCAGCAATGAGAAAACAACTTAAATCGCCTGAGGCCCAGGCAAGGGTGGGAGACAAGGCATTGGCAGTTGTCCTGGGTAGTTCAGTTGATGCCTACAGTCTGTGGCCTGGGAGCTGTTGGTAGTTGGGGCTGGAAGGCTGGATGTTGAATTCTACCCTGGTTTCAAAGCACTTCATAGTCTCCTGTTCACTGACACTGTGGTTTCTGATTCTCTGTCTTCCTGGCCTAGTCCCTCTCCAGAGCATCCACATCATCTGATTCCTATAGGATAGTCCTTTCCTAGTCAGCTCCCTGACCCTTATTGGACAGTAACTCATCTACCCACTTTCTTTGTAGATAGGATCTGTGGCTTTTCCCTTCCCTGCACTCATCCCAGAATGCCTAGTGCAGGGTTGAATACACAAGAGAGGTTTGCAAATGATTTTTTGCAATGGTAAGAACCCAAATGCCCTGTTTTATTACTTCCCAAACGACCAGACAAGACCAAGTACATGCTTTTTTGGAAGAAAATGCCAAATAAGCCACAGAGCAGGTCATGAACGAGCCTTCTAATTGGATGCCAATGATGTAACGGCACTCATTGCAGACGCAGGTCTGGCTGTTATTCACACTGCTTGCATATATAATTTTTGTTTCACAATTGCAAGAATATTCTTCAGAAAATGCCACCTGTCTCGGGTGGTTTGTGTTTTCAGTCTTTGGCACTTTGGCATCTAACCCTCCTTAAACATCCTGGTAGTGTTGAAAAATGTACAGTATTTTCTATTTCTTCTTCCTCCTTCTGAATTCCTAGCTATATTTGCAATGCATGTGGGATCTGCTTTTCCCTGGAACCCACCGAAAAGGTCAGACATGGCCTCTTCCTTCATGAAACTTGTATTCCAGATGATACACAAAAAACCAAGTAAACAAAATGATCCCAGAAAGTGATGCATGCTCTGCAGAAAATCAAGACAGTAATGTCAAAGAGAGTGAAACTGGTCTACCATGGATTAGAAAAAGATGACTGGCATGATGTAGAAAGCTGAGCCACACACTTACCTAGAGAGGAAGAGTATTCCAGGTACAGAGAAATATCAAATGCAAGACCCTGAGGTGGGGATGTTATTGGTGTGTTTCAGGAACAGCTAGTAGCCAAGCAGAGCTTCCATGAAGTGAGCCAGAGAAGAATGAAAGGAAATTAAGAGCTTGACTTGTATTGCAAGTGGCACAGAAAGCCATTGGAGGGTTTTGAGCAAAGAAGTTAGGATACTTTTTTTAAACATTTCCTTTAGCTTTTGTGTAGAGAGTAAAGTGCAGCGTTCTCTTATGGAAAACAGAAACCATGTTAGCCCATTTAAGTAGAAAGGGGGAATTTGGTGCTTCCAAAATTGTTGAAGGAATCAAAAGAACAGATTCTAGGTTGAATTTCCAAACCTGTTTCCCAGAATAACACCACATATAACTGGCACCATTGGGAGAATCAGGAAGCCACTGCCTTAATAACTGGCCCCAGGACCTCACCACCTCTGCTAAGTTCATCACAAATCTTGGCTCTAAGACCATGCTGCCTCATTCTCCATCTACATAAGCTAGGTGGACACCCCATGACCTGCCTTTTGATGTCCACAAAACTAAGAACATTACCTTGGGATCTCTGTGACTGCTGATGCAGAAGAATCAAAAACTTCCAGCACCATGCTCCCTAACAGAAAACAGAAATCTCAGAAGCAGAAGTATGGACTCTCTGCTTCATTCCCCCTTCCAAATCACATACAAGTTTGTCTACTTGGCAGAGGTTACATCACCTGTGGAATCCAGGCTGTTAGGAGGCATGGGAAATATAGTCTTTAGCTTTCCAACCTCTATCATTTAGTAAGGTCCACTACAATTGGGGTTGGAATGGAATGAAATGAGCTAATCTATGATACTTGCCACAGGAGACAAGATCAGAAGTAGGGGAGCTGGTTAGAAGCTACTATAGTTGTCCATCCACCTGAGAAATAATGTAACTGGACCAGAGTGAAAAAAACGAAGTTATAGAAAAGTGGTTGGGTTTAATATTTTACTCTTAAGTAGGACTTGTTTATAAATTGAGGCAGAGTTGATGTTAAAAAGGTGTGAAAGAATAAAAATTAAAACTTCCAGTCACCCCTATTTTCCTTCCTGAGCCCTCAAGCCTGATTCAGAAGCCCCTCTAATGTATATCACAACATCATACTGTATTGGAATCCCTTGTTTCATTGTGTATATTTCTACTAAAATTTCACTTCCTCAGAAGCACAACATGTGACTGGTTGTGCAGGGCACAGTGCCTGAACATGGTACAATGTCAATAAATATTGTTCCAAGAATGGTTGAAGGAAATGAGTGAACTAGTGCCTACCAAAACTGACTGAAGAGTAAATACAAAATCTGAATAAACTGTAGCAAATAAAGAGATTGAATCCGTAATCAAAACATCCCAACAAAGAAAACCCCAGGACCAACTGGCATGATTGGATAATTCTACAAATTATCTAAAAAGTTAATACCAATCTTTCTCAAACTCTTCCAAAAAATAGAAAAGTATGGAGAACCTTCTAACTCATTCATAAGGTCAGCATTACTCTGATGTCAAAATCAGACAAGAAAAGAAAAATACAGGCCAATATATTTTATGAATATAAATGCAAAAATCTTCAACAAAATGCAAGCAAACTGAATCCAGCAGCATTTTAAGAGGAGTATACATTATGACTATGTGGAATTTATCCCAAGAATCCAAAAGTAGTTCAATATATGAAAATCAATCAATGCCATACAGTGCACTGATAGAATGAAGGTGGGAATAAACAGGTGATCATTTCAGTTTATGCAAAAAATGAATTTTACAAAAGCCAACATTCTTTCATGATTATGAAAAACACTCAACATACCTGGAAATAGAAGGGAAGAAATTCCTCACAAAATAAGAGACATTTATGAAAATCCCACAACTAACATCATATCAATAGTGAAAACTGAAAGGTTTCTCCCTAAGGTTAAGACAATGATGCTGTCTTTTGTCATTTATATTCAGCATCATACTGCAAGTTCTAGCCAGATAAATTAGATATGATAAAACGAAAAAGGCATCCAAGTAGGAAAGGAAAAAGTAAAACACTCTATTCAGATCTGGAATGATCCTATATAGAGAATATCTGAAAGGATTCCCCAAAAAATATTTAATTGAATTGGGCAAATTTTCAGGATACAAAATAAACACACAAAAATTAGTTATATTCCTATATACATTCATGTGCCATATAACAACATTTCAGTCAACAACAGACTGCATATAAGACCACGGTCCCATAAGATTATAATGGGAGCTAAAAAATTCCTATGGCCTAGTGAAGCCATAGCCATCATAACATTACTCATGTGTTTGTGGTGATGCTAGTGTAACCAAACCTACTGCACTGTAAATCATATAAAAGTCTGGCACATACAATTACAAACAGTACATAATACTTGATAATGATAATAAATAACTGTGTTACTGGTTTATGTATTTACTAAACTATACTTTTTATTAGTAATTGAGACTGAAGTCCTTCTACCTATTAAAGAAGTTAACTGTAAAACAGCCTCAGGTAGGTCCTTCAGTGGGTATTCTGGAAGAAGGCATTATTATCATAGAAGATGACAGCTCCATGTGTGTTATTGCCCCTGGAGACCTTCCAGTGGGAAGTAGTATGCAATAATGTCCTATGCACACTACTGTATAGGACACAATCACTCACCTTCACAGTCACCCACCACTCATTCACTGACTCACCCAGAGTAAATGCCAATTCTGCAAGTTCCATTCATGGTAAATGCCCTATACAGATATGCCATCTTTGCCTTTTATACCATATTTTTACTATATTTTTTCTATGTTTAGATATGTTGATATACACAAATATCATTGTGTTACAATTGCCTACAGGATTCAGTTCTATAAAAAGTCATACAGGTTTGTCTATGTTGTGTGAGTATGCTTTGATATTTGTGCAATGACTAAGTCGCCTAATGATACATTTCTCAGAGTGGATCCCCATAATTAAGTGATGCATGACAGTACTAGCAACGAACAATCCTAAAAGCAAGTTAAGAAAACAATTCCATTTACAATATCATCAAAAATAATATAATACTTGGGAATAAACTTAACCAGTGTAGAGAAACACTTGTATACTGAAAACTATGCATTGATGAAAAAAATTAAAGAAGAAACTGATCTATGGAAAGACATCCTGTATTCACGGATTGGAAGATTCAATGTTGTTAAAATGTACATATTACCCAAAGTGATCTGCAGATTCAATGCTATTCACATCAAAATCCGAATGGCTTTCTCCCCCTACAAAAAAAACTCTAAAATTCATATGGAACTAAAAAAGATCCAGAATAGCCAAAGCAGTTTTGAGAAGGAAAACAAAGCCAGAGACATCACACTTCTTGATTTAAAAATAAATTATAAAGCTAGGTAATCAAAACACCATGATATGTGCACTTAAAAATTTGTTAAAAGGGTAGATGTCACAGTAAGTGTTCTTACAACAAAAAAAACAAACAGAACAGAATGAAAAAGAGGCATCAGGAAACTTTTGGAGATGATGGGTATATCTATTGCTTTGATTGTGGTGATGGTTTCAAGGGTATGTGCATATGTGTAAGCTCATCAAATTGTACTTATTAAATATTTATGGGGTTTTGTAGATCACTTATACTTCAGTAAAGCTGTTCTTAAAAATACACAATGAGATACTACTTTACTCACTAGGATAGCTATAATTTTTAAAAATTGTAAAAGGCAAATGTTGGTAAAGATACAAAGAAATTGGACCTTGATATATTACTGATGGGAATTTTAAATGGTGTAGTCGCTATGGGAAACACTTCAGTGGTTCTTCTACAAGTTAAGCATAGAATTACCATTTGACCTAGCAATTCTACTCGTAGGTATATACCCAAGGTAATTGAAAACAGATGTTATCACACGGTGTGTACACAATGAAGCATATACTTGAGTTTTCGTAGTAGCACTTTTCACAATATCCACAAGGTGGAAACCACATAAATGTCCATCTACTGATGAATACATAAACAAGATGGGGCATATCTATACAATGGAATATCATTTAGCCTTAAAAAGAAATGCAGTACTGATACATGCTACAATATGGATGAATACGGAAAACATTAAACTAAGTATATGAAGCTAGTCATGAAAGGTTACATATTGCATGACTCCATTTATATGAAATATCCAGAATAGACAAATTCATAGAGACCGAAAGTAGTTCAGTGGTTGATAGGGCTGGGGGAAGGAGGTGTGGGAAGTGACTGCTTAATGTGTAAAGGGTCTCCTTTGGGAGTGGTGAAAATGTTTTGAAGCTAAATGGAGATGACAGTTGCACAACTCTGTGAAAACGCTAAAATACATTGAATTGTATGCTTTAATACAGTGAGTTGTGTGGTATGTCAATTATATCTTAATAAAGATGGTATTTTTAAGAGAAGAAAGAAAAAATGGATGGAGAGGTACTGTATCACCTTGAGTTCACCTATTTAGTAGCCTGGTGAATCTATACTAAGGGGCTCTTCTTCTCACTCATTGCCAGTATCTCTGGATGTGAAACACTTTGAGTAGTCAGAAACTGAAACCCAACTCCAAGTGAGGGGCATGATATCTAACCTTACTCAAGCCAAGAAACACTTTTCAGGACTGCATTTCTCCTTTTCTCTCTGGCAGGGTGGGGTGGTGTTTGGCCTCTTTAAGCACACTATACCTCACTATATCAAACTGGAAACATAAAGAAATCCTGTATCTTTCCCCGTGCTCCATTGTGAACCAGCACACATGTCCATATAGATATCCGAGATGAAGTTACTGACAGCAGGGTATAAATGCTGAAGCTGCTGCTGTAGAAATTTCCCTGACAGTGTGATTAGAAAGTAAAGGGAGTCATCATTTAGTTCAACATGGACTGAGAGCTTTGAATGAAACTCTGTTTGAGATATTTAAATTGTACAGTACCAACAAAACACGAAGCCAAGTCAAATCATTAGAAATTCCAAGATAAGATGACAAGGTGGTCCCACCTTGTTAGGGTTTTTGATGCCCCTACTGTATAAGCCAACAACTGTGCTCCATGTCCCCCAAAGAAAATCTATGCCAAGTGGTCCGTTGCTTTGTAAATTGCCACATCTAAATTAAGAAGGTGCATTGGGAGTTATACCTGATGTAAATGGCGAGTTGATGGGTGCAGCACACCAACATGGCACAAGTATACATATGTAACAAACCTGCATGTTATGCACATGTACCCTACAACTTAAAGTATAATAATAATAAATAAATTTTTTAAAAAAAGAAGGTGAATTAATTGTTTAAAAATGAATTGTGGCTCATTGAACTTAGTAGTTTGCATATTACTTGGGGTTCTCAACTCTTCTTATAGTCTTGTCTGTGTAGGAAAAGGCCTGTATTCATTTCCTGGGCTTTAGGAGCTTCAGGCTGGGGCAGACACATTTGGGACACATCCCAAGCACTGACTCCCTCTGGCCTGCATTCTGCAACCTTTCTATACATGTGCCTCTGCCCCAACCAGAATCACATAGCTTATCCCAGTAACTATGGGTAAGTCCAGCCTGCTCCAATGACCCACATTTTTTGTTCTCTTCATCCCATTTGTCTTACTGATTGACCAGAAAACAGCCACCTAACTCCAGAAGATTTCCCATTACTTGAGCATTGACCATGTGCTCAGCAATTTTAGGTACTCTCCATGTATTAATTCATTTTACACCATAAGGAATTCCTATTACTATACCCATTACAGGTGAAGAAACTGAGGCACAGAGAAGTTAGATAATTTGCTTAAGATCACACAGAAAGTGAGTGTCAGAGCTGCGATTCAAACCCAGACAGTCAGGCTTTAGAGCTCAAGCTCTGACCCCCATCATGTCTTCTCCACTCCTGGCTGGAAAATGGAAGGATAATAGTACCCAGATTACAGCACTATTGTTATGATTAAATTATTATTATTGGTTTCTGGAGTAGGCTGGCCATTTTCTGAGCAGTGGGCTGGAATAGTGAGTACATTTTGCAAATTAGGTGTCTGGAACAAGCATTTAGTTTAATAAATCTAAGTGAACCTAAAGTGAAGTACTGTATAAGGGGAGTTCTATAATAGTGCATTTCATTGGGAAGAAGCTGTCTCAGTATATTTACATCTAATGGAACACAAGAAGGGTCATTTTGACTTTATTTCTAAAACTGACTCCCAAGTAGCATCTTCAATTCAAAATAAAGCTTTTCCGGTCATAATAACTTGTGGAACAGTGTCATGCACTTGAATATGAGTGCACCCTGTTCTAAAAGCCCTTTGCCATACTTTAGTGGTGAAAGTGTTAGTAAACATCGCTTTGGTGGCTGTTTGTCCACTAGGGCATGTTGGCCCTTCACGCTCCACCTCAACTCATTAGGCATCATGTGGAAGAAATTTGTCTAGGGGAACGATTCACTATATAAGCAATGCTCTTATAAACATCAGGAATATGGGAGCTGACAGAAGGACTGCAGCGAGTTCCTGTCACCTTCTTTTATCGAAATTCATGCTGCTCAAATAAATGCTATACTCACTTCTGGTTTCTATGCTAGCCCACTCTGTAAATTCAAGGGATTAGATGAATGCAATATGCCCATACCCTGAAGAGCAAACTAGAGAATGGCTCAATTCTTAAAAGCCCCATAATCCTCAAGAACAAACCAAAGGCTTAAGCTAGTCAAGCTCAGAAGCTAATAAATGAATCAAATAAATAGTTTAAACACCTTTCCCTTGGGCTTGGCTTTTCTAAAGGAGAGAAAAGGGCACCAGGGGAGCAAATGTGGCTCCTTGTTGATTAATTAAGAGCACTTAGGCAACATTCAGCAGAATCAATCATTTGCAGCCTGAGTTTGTTTTCACTCAGACTTCTACATTGTCAATTAGTCCCTAAAATTACTTATGCGATTTGTGCTTTTAGGATGTCAGGTGTTAAAATTACTTTTCAGTACAACCCACAGAAATCCTGATTGGGTTTATTCATTTATTTCTTTAATGAGGTAGGGATTCAGGGGAGAAATCATGGTGGACAAAAAGAGTTTGTTTTCAAAATGAGGAGAGATATGGAGATAATGTAGCTACTGATGAGAGAAATGAAGCTCCCAGACTTTTAAGGGAAATAAGATGCACACATGGGACTCTAAAAAAAGGCACCATGTGATCAGGGCACAAATAAAGCCACCCAGTCAAAACTATCACAGCTAGCTTTGGGGAAAAGGGTATCTGGTCTTGGGTTTAAAAGATAGATTTAATTTTGGCAGATGAAGGAGACTAACTGAATAACTGCCAGGTGGGGGTCACTCAGAGAAAGGCCGGTAGCCCCTATGCACTGGAGCTGGGTGGGCATGACAGGAAGGAGGAAGAGGAAGGAGCTAAAAGTGTAAGTTGGAATCAGAGTGGATTAAAGATAGGGTGAACACCAAAGGGGGACTATTACAAGAGTGCAAGACAGGGATGAAGGCCTGAGCTCGGGGTAGGAGCAGGGTGTGAGGAGGACACAGTGGGGAGAAGCATCACAGAGATAGTCTCAAAGGTCAAATTGAAAAATCAGTGGTAACGCCACACAGTAAAACCAAGATAAGCAGCAAGCATTCTCACTGTACCACCTCCTGAAGCCTTTTCCCCAAACGAGAGTCAATTATGATTATACTGCAAAGGAGTAAATGAGAGATTAGCACGGGACGCCCCAGTTGACTGAATCAAAGAGTAAAATGAACATGCAGTCACTTCAGGGGCCTATTTGACTATGGAAGGGACATGTAGTGCTGAGGCAGCATGCCAGGTGTGGCAGCAGCAGGCAGCACAGCTGGCAGTGTGCTCTCAAAGCAGCAACAGCACTGCTGCCCACACAACATCGCCGCACAGACAATGCTGCCATGCACACACAAGCCTTTGGAAAAGACCCCATTGGCACATGAGTGCTCCACTATGAGTAGAGTGGTTTCAGTAGTAACATTTGTATCTGCATTTCTATTCCTTGGGATTCTTAGGATTATAAAACTCAAGGCTAAACTGGACCTCAATTTTCAACTGGTCCAACCATTAGAATCCTTTCCATGATGTTCCCACAAAATGGGAATGCAGTCTGTCCTTGAATATCTCCAGGAATGGGGAACGCATTCTATCTTTGGTTAGCCCTGCTATTGCTTCTCTTTTGTCCACTCTTCCCTAGCAATTACTGTGTCAGTAACTATTGAAGGCTCTTTGCCAACTTGATTGCACTTAATCCCCACAACATCAAATTTTACAGATGAGGAATCTTAGGATTAAGGAGAGAAAGTTACTTGTCACACAGCTGATGAGTGGCAGAGCTGGGACTTGAGCTGCTAAATTTGTCTGACTCTGGTGCTCCCTTCATTAGAACTAAATCTAAGCCAATCTGTCTCCTTATAAATCCCATCCACTACTACAGTTACAGCATTTCTTCCAGGGAAGAGGATGCCCTCTTTGAGGTGCAATTAGAGACACAAATCTTGATCCCTTTCATCACCTAAACACTTGAGAAACACTGACAAGACTATCAAAATGAAAGGCAAAAAAGGCCACATATCAACACTTTCAGAAGGGTATCCTATTCCTGACTCCTCAATGTGGCTCTCAGGCTTCTGCTGTCCCAGGGGTCACCGATGAGCCTTCTAACCAATAAATATGGTGGCCACTTCCAAGTCTTCATTTTTCATGAGCTCCAGCTTATGGAAAATTTCTTTTCATTTGTGGGATGCTTCATTCAACAAATATATTCTGAGAGCCTACCATAACCCAGACTCTGGACTGTGTTCTAGGCAGGCACAAGATGAACCAGAAATAGTCCCTGGACTAAAGGAGTGCCCAGTCAGTCTGTCGTGGAAGAGAGGTGAAAGGCAGTAATGACAATACAGGAGTAAAATGCTGTTCTACAGGACTGTTGAAGGCTCCCTTGTAGCATGAAGGAAGGAGTCACTATCTTTGCTTGGCCAGTTGGGAGAAAAGCTTCATCACAGCTGAACTGGGCCTTAAAGGATGAGTAGAAATGTTCTGCGCAGGGAAAGTGACGATCATATATACAAATTCCTATGTAACATCATCACTTAGCTGCCTAACATCAAAGCAAACTTAAAATGTTCAAAATAAAATTATTGGCTATTCACGCACTTTAACTTCTTCCTCCCAGAGTCTTTCCCAACTTAATGAATGGCAAATCAGTTACCTCACCTAGTCAGGCCAAAACTCTTGGAATCCTTTGTAACTCCTCTCTTCCTTTCATATCCTCTGTCTTATCTGTCAGAAAATCCTTTCAACTCTGCCTTGAAAAGATATCCAGAATCTGACCACATCTCACATCTTCCACTGCTACCACCCTGGTCTGTTGAGCCCATCATCTGTCACCTGGGTTATTGCAGCAGCTTCCCAACTGCTCTCTGTGCTTCTGCCCTACCCCCACCCCAGGAGCCTATTCTCCAATCAGCAAAGAGCATGATCCCACTATCATGATATAAATATGCTCATGTCATTCCTATGTCCAAATCTGCCATCAGCTTCCTTTCTCACTCTGTGTAAAAGCCAAAGTTCTTATGGTTTACAAGTCACAACATGATCTAGCCCCCGTTATACTTTGGCCTCATCTCCTATTTCTTTTCTGCTTCACTCACTTGTGTTCCAGTCTCACTGGCCTCCTTATTATTCTTTGCATACACCAAAAAACTTCAGGCATTTCCCCTTCTTGTCCACTCTCCTGGAATCATTTTCCCCCAAATGTCTATACGGCTTTACACCCTGGTCTCTGCTCAAATATCACCTTCACAATGAGTTCTTCCCTGACCACCTTATTTAAAATAATATCTTTGCCCTCCAATCATTACCACCTCATTTGCCCAGCATTCTCTACCCTCCTTCCCTGATTTGCTTTTCTTTGTTGCACTTATCATCATCTAATAAACCAGATACTTTATTTATTTCAATTCTGTGTAATCTGCCTCCTGTTCCTATATAATATAAGCTCCACTATATCAAGGATTTCTTTTACTGTTTTATTTTCTACTTTTATATCCCCGTTCTCAGAGTAGTACCTGGTACACAAAAGGTACTCAGTAAACAGCTAATGAATGAATGAGTGATGACTTTCTGAATATGGGGGTGGGGAGATAGAAGGAAATGCTATAGATGTATTATAGGTCCCAACCGGGTCCCAACTGAATATGAGACCACAGAGACTGAGAACACACCAAAAGGAGCATGTTTGCAGAGTAGTAGGAGGAGACTGGGATATTTTGGATTCAAGCTACCTGTGAAGCATGCAGAAAGAGTTGCACATGGGACTTTAGAATAATGGTACAGGAACTGAGAGGAGTGCCAGAGTCTATTTATCAAGTTAGGCTAAGCTTTGCTGAAATCATAACTAAGTCCCTAAATCTTAGCCGCTTAGCATACCAAAGCTTGATTTCCAGGTCACACATGGTCAGATACAGGTCACATCCTCTATTGGAAGACTCAGGGTCTAGGTTCTCTCCATATTTGAGATTCCCACTTCAACATATGGCTTTCAGGGTCACCAGGGCAAGGAAAGAGAGAGCTTAAGGATAGTAAACTGACTCTCAAATGCCTCATCCTGGGAATAGTCTGTGCCACTTATGTTTGCATTTCATTGTCTAAAACCAGTTACATGGCCCCAACTAACTGAAAGGAGCCTGCAGATTGAAGTGAGTACTACTGACTCTGTCTCAGAGATCATGCAGAAAAGCACGGTTTTGAGCAATTTGGAGAAGTACAAGGGACTAGAGTTGCTGAAAGATTCAATGCCTTATTATGAATTATTGCTGTTACCACAAATGTAGAGTATACTGATGTCAAAAGACTATCTAAAAGAAAATCCTCTGGTCAGGTAGAACTTAACCTGAGGGAGGAGCAGAGAGCACATGGCTAAAGATACAAGAGTACATTAATTAGGGGCTAAGGGGGGTTATGTAACCCAAAATGATTTGAGGACAGGTGCAAGACTAGCAGGGTGTATTAGTCGGTTCTCACACTGTTAATACATACCCGAGACTGGGTAATTTATAAAGGAAAGAGGTTTGTTTAATTGACTCACAGTTCAGCATGGCTGGGGAGGCCTCAAGAAACTTACAATGATAGCTGAAGGGGAAGCAAACACATCCTTCTTCACATGGCGACAGCGAGGAGAAGTGCCAAACAAAAGAGGGAAAAGCCCCTTATAAAGTCATCCAATCTCATGAGAACTCATTCACTATCACGAGAACAGCATGAGGGTAACCGCCCCCATGATTCATTTACCTCCTACCAGGTTCCTCCCATGACACGTGGGGATTTATGGGAACTACAATTCAAGATGAGATTTGGGTGGGGACACAGCCAAACTATATCACAGGGGTAAGGGAGTCAGGTAAGAAAGCAGTCTTTCTCACCAGGTGTACCACATGTGGCCACTCTGGCTGTGCCCTCCACAACTCCAGGAGATATCCGTTCACAATTTGTACAGGATCAATGTTTCTCACCCCTTGGGAACAGGGGCAGGAATGCACACAAGTTAGCCATCACCATCCTCACTGAGGGGCAGAGTAGCTGATGGCAGCAACGACCCCAGTGTAGAAATAAAGGTCTATCCATCTGTGCACTAAAGCTTCCTCCTCCAAAAAAGTCTCTGCTCCCTGTGCTTATCCCCTTCTGTTTCAGTGAGCTTCTGAATAAGGTGTTTTGCTGTTGTTGTTGGATTCAGGGAAACAATTACTTAATAGATAAATGGAAAGGTTTGTTCCACAATTAGACCAGGGGAGCTTAGGCCTTCTAGTAGCTCTATCTGGTAGTGACTGCAGCCTTTCCAGATGGAGAAAGGAGAAATCTGACAGGATAAGGGAGGTGAGGTACCAAAGCTAGGAAGTTGTGATGGAAAGGGAGCCCCTTTTGTCTGGATTGTCCCATTAACAAGTAGGCATTATTATCACCCCCATATACCAGATGATAGAGTTGAGCTTCAGAGGCTGAGACACATGCCTATGTATAATAGCTGGTGACAGAGCTCCAATCTAGATCTTCAAGTTCATAATCAAATGCCCTTTTAATACACTATGATACAACCTGTCTTTGGGAGAAAAACTCTAGAGTTAGTGGAGTATTCTCACTGCTCCTGCCCTTTCATAGTTAGGGAGGGAGATGCTTTTAGAAGATGCTATACCTAATGCAGTACCCATTTCTGCAGGCTTGCGGGGAGAGAGGGAGCTGTGACCTACATAAACTGTGAATTCCCAGAAAAAGTGAAGAGAAAATATGGAAACTCAGAACCAAAAATTCAGCACCCCCTCCCTTTGTGACAGTTAGTCAAAAGTGTGGGTCACATACTGAATGCTACAAGTGAAGGTAGGTCTGTGTCTTCACTGTCAGACAGCATTCTGATTGATTTAAGGTTAGGCAATAGAGAAGGCTTTCCTGCCCTCCCACTCTCCACTCTTGGAAAAAGAGATTTCTGTGGTGGTGGTGGTGGTGGTGGTTGTGGGGGTGGTGGTGGAAGAGTCCTTAAGGGTACATAAAAATGCTTGTCCCTCAAGTAGAATAAATGCATGAAGGATTTTGAGCCAAACACAGGAGCTCTAATGCAACTTCCCATATGGAGCAGAATTTCCTCTATTCTACCCATGACAAGAGGCCATTCATTCAGTCTTTGTATAAACAGCTCTAGTAACAGATAAGGAGCCCACACTCTCAAAAGACAGCCTATTTCATTTTTAGCTCGGTGTATTATAATATAAACCCCTGCAGGAATGTTACTCTGCTCCAGCATGAGATAGCCCAAGGAGCAAGTGCATATAGTGAAGCCCAAGTGTAGCAAGACATCCTGAGAACCACAGAACTGTTCATTTTGTATATTTTTCCTTAGAAATAGTGAATGATGGGGGCAGGGTAAGCAGAAGGGAACTTTTCTACAAAGATTCACTTCTATTCTGATTTCTCTTAAGAAGCCATATATAAGCACATTTCTCCAGCCTTAGACCTCAGCAGCAACTAGCATTTTACACCCATGGAAAATATTTGCCTCTTTGATGGCCCATGAGATGATGGACACACACTGATAGAACAATGGCCTTCCAAACATGACAACTAGGGAGGGCTCGTGGGTGTCAGGTTATTCTAACAAGTGCCTTTTTCAACTTGGAAAAAAAATGAGTAAAAGCATTCTAAAGTCCAGGGTCTAACTTCCATCCCCTAGTCTCAGTCTCTCCTGTTCTTGCTCTAGGTCATGAACTCATTATTTTTAATTGGACCAGTAGTATAGCCTTCTTTGTTTCCGGCTTTCTTTATGGCTTTCTGGCTTTCTTTTCACTATGACGTGTCTAGGAGTAGATTTCTTTTTATTTATCTTGCCTATGATTTATTGGGCTTTTTGAATTTGTGAATTCAAATTTACAGCCATCATCTTCAATTGGGACTTCAATTAAATATATGGCAGACCTTCTCACTCTATTAATTGAGTCTCTCATCCTCCCTTTTTTATTTTTCCAAATAATTGGTTTCTCCAGACAGAACTCTGGGCAATTTCTTATGACCTATCTTCCAAGTCAATAATTCTCTTTTTAGTTGTGTTTAGCCTTCTCTTAAACCTATTCATTAAATTCTCAAGTTTCATTGTTATAGTTTTTAGTATAACTAAACTAGTTATAGTTTCGTTTTTTGCCTTGATTTTTTTCAAAATAGCTCTATTAGTCTTTATGATTTTCTGTTCCTTACAGATATTTTCAAACTTAATTTTAATTTTTTGGAATAAAGTGAATCATAGTTATTGTAGTCTTTGTCACGTAATTCTGATACCTGAAGTCTTTGAGAGTTTGTTTTTGTTGTTTATTCTTTTCTACTGGCTGTCATGGTCTATGTTTTTCCTTTTATGCCAAGTTATCTTTGACTATATGCTGGCATATTTTTGAAAAATTATTGTACAAATGATTCTAAGCCCAAAATGATAATACCTTCCAGTAGAGAGTCTTTTCATTTGCTGGGGGTATTTTCAAATGCCTGAGGATACTACTTGTCCAAGGCCATTTTAACCCAAGATCATGGCTTTAGGTTCCTTGGACTGCCCACATGATGAGTATCTAGGTTTACAAGACCACACAAGGGCTGGTTACTTATGGGTCGCCATTAACCCAAAGGGGTAGCCACTCAAGGTTTCAGCTGAGAATGACAAGAATGCTAATCAAATCCCCTACTTCCTTGGACCTTGAGCTTTCACTTTTTTCCTTATGATGCCACCAAAACTGCAGCTCAATTTCATAACTCTCTTCCAGATTCAGTAGAAGCCATCAGGACAAAAGAGGATTCTAGTGCTGGGCTTTCCTCCCTGGGTTCTTGTCTTCTTCTGGATTTTAGCCTCAGTATCTCTCAGTTCTTTATAACAATTATTTCTTTCTACATTCAGCCAGTTTGTTTCATTGTCCTCACTGGAACAGTTAGTTCAAGCTACCTAGCTGGCTATTATCAGAAGGAGATGTGTGCTCTTCTTGCCCCCAGTCCCTCTTCCTCCCAGTGTTTCCTTCAGTGCCAAGGTGCCACTCTGATTGTGTCATTCCCTTGCACAAATCCTTCAAAAGATTACTGTTGACTCTAAAATAAAATACAATTTTTTATTTTGGAAAATTAGGACCCAGATACTTTCTCTTGCCTCACTCATTACACAAGAATTTATTGTGCACTGAGTGTGTGTTGCTTACAAAGTCAAGTTCTACCTAATCTCTCACCTCTTACCTATTTCACCTGTTTTCTTACCTCCAAACTTACTCTACCCTCCAGCCAAACTGGAATATTCACTGTCGTGGGCAGAGCTGGGTCAGAACACAGATGGGCTAACTTCCAGATGAGTGTTCTTTGCTCTACACCATTATCCTATATTCAGGCTTAAGCTTATGCAATCTAGATCTTTATGGATATTATAATAAATTAACTAGACAAACGCTTAATAAGTACAAATTATAATGGCATTTTTGTATTTCTTGTTGCATTTTGCCTATCCTTTTCTTGTGAGTCAGAAATTTCAATGAAGCATTACCTCTAGGGAGACCCGAAGTAGGGGAGGGCCTTCTGGGATGTAAGTTCTGGAAGAGAATTCATCGTTGCCATCAACTTTTTGTCGATCTTCATAGTCACAAGGGTATCTAAGAACAAAATTTCAGGCTTCAGGCTTCAGGCTTGTTTCCTCTGACAAGTGAGGGACCAGACCAATTGCCTGTGGAATTTGATTCCTCAGTGCTGGGAACATCCCACATTCAAACAAATCTACTCCCACCTGCTGGTGGTTGCTTGAACTTCCAGTCAAAGCTGACTTAGACTGAAAATGCACTCTTCTCGAAGTAAGCAAACCTGGAAATACGAATTTTAGTTTTGGCCTCCGCTACTGTGTGACATTGGGCCAATCCCTTTTTCTTCTTTGGGCTTCAGTTTCCCTACATTACAACCAAGGTGGCTGGACAAAATGCCCCGGAATGGCCCTAACATTTTTGGCAAACAAGGATTTTCTCTACAACGACATCTGTGTGACCAGAGGTCATGGGGCAGGACTGATAGCAGTAGGGGTGGGTTTAATCTGCTCTTATATGTGATCCTGACAAATGGGTCCCACCATCCTTTTTCTTACTGCAATGGACAGGGAAAGAGGGGAGATGGGAAAGAAAGGTGAAGGCAGGAAACTATGAGCGACATTTTTAATAAAAGTACGGTTCTAAAATGATTTTAAATGGGGAGTGGTAAAAGAGTTAAACGCTCAGCTGTGCAAAATCGCTTGGCCTACCAGGTTAAGTCATGCTTTGCTGGGCACAAGCAATCTCAACTCATTTCTTCAAATACTGAGGGGGAAAAAACGGGGAGATGTTTTGTTTCTCAGTGAATGTTCAGTTAACCAAAAGTAAACCTGAAATCCATTTTGATTGCAACTCTTCTCAATGGCATGATGTGGGAGATGGCATGCTGGTGAACATGGCAGCTCTATTTGTTGATTACCCATTTGACCTATGAGCTCTGGTGAGGTCACTTTCTAAGCTTTCTGAACTTGCTTTGTCATGGGATAGGAAGGACATAGGAAATTGGGTGGAGGCATTTCTTATCCTCCACGATTTTTCTGTCCCAGAGGGGCAGTGTCTGAGGTAGTGGAAAGAATAAGAGCCCTCTAGTCAAGATGCCAGGCTTTTCCATATGATGGAGTCAGAACGCAGGAACATGAGCATACCCTGGTCTCCAGTGCCTAACTCCCTTGAACACCCCCAAACACTGACCTTGGCCTTCTTTTCCCCTTCTGGTGTCAGCCCTGAACCATCATTCTGCATCCCCCAGCTGATGAGACACGACCACATCTCAGAGAGACCCCAGTTGGTGAGCCCTTCCAGTTCCCTGAGTCGTTTTCCTGAGTACCCAAAGTTGGGGTGAAGAGCACTCGAGGAAATTTAAGTCTTAAGCAACTCTTGGGCTCCTGTAGCCCAATGTCCGTTCTGATGGAGGAGCATTCCTATGTGGCCGGAGCCCTGTAACAAAACCCATTAGGATCCCCCTTGACCTCACTCAGAGGCAAGGCACGCGGGGTTACTGGAGGCTCAAGGGTACTGAGTGACCAGTCGTTGGGTACTTCCTGATCCCCCAAATTGTCCAAGTCTTTCAGAATGCAGATTCAGCCATGGCAGTCAAATTACCATACTCCCTTCACCATAAATTACAACTCTCGCGCACAGGCTCTTTCTTCCAAGAAAAACACACATTTCACGTTTTGCAGAGAAGAGAGAGGACCCAGTGCCCCTTGAGGCGGATTCCCCGCCCAACCCCTGAGGAGCCAGCCCTCCTCCCCCTCCCCCAGCCCGGCCCCGCCCTGTCTGTGTCTGGAGATGGCCGGGGAAAGACTGCAGAAGCCTGAAGGGGCGGGGGCCGGGAGGCGCGCAAGCTGCGGGCGGAGGCAGGAGCGCGCGCCTTTTTGTGCGGCTCCTAGCACCTGTCCGATTGGCTGGGTCTGCGCCGCCGTCGGAGTGGGCGGAGCCAGCAGCGAGCTGGGATCTGTGCCCAGTCGCAGCCAGGAGTGGCAGCAGACGGAGCGCACCTCGCAGCTGCCGGGCGCGCCCTGGGGGGAGCTGCGTCCGGCAGAGCTGCTGGGTGGTTGCTTTTCCCGGGCTCTCACCTCCGGTATCCGGGCCTACCCCCGCAACCCCTACTTCCCTTGCCCTCGCTGCTCTCTCCGTAGAGGCGACTCTGGGGAAGGGCCAGCAATCCCGCCTTCCCCGGCCCCAGTAGTGATCCACTCCCCACCCCACCTCTGTCGCTTTTCGAGGCCCCATCTCCCGCGCCTTTAGGCGCCCAGAACGCCCCAGCCATGGGCATCCGAGGCATGCTGCGAGCCGCCGTGATCCTGCTGCTCATCAGGACCTGGCTCGCGGAGGGCAACTACCCCAGTCCCATCCCGAAATTCCACTTCGAGTTCTCCTCCGCTGTGCCCGAAGTCGTCCTGAACCTCTTCAACTGGTAAGCGGGCACCGCCAGGCTAGGCATGGCGGGGACGGGAATGGAGACGGGCAGATGACCTCTGGCCTCTTGGACGGAGCGGGCTGGGGGGGAATTGGACCCGGGCTCGCTGAGCCCTGGCGCCCGGGCCCTGCCTATTGGCCCCTAGAAGGGGTGAGGTGGGAGTGGGGTGTTGAAATGGAGCCCTGTGCTTCCGCCCACCTGTTACTGCGGAGCTTGACTGAGCCCTGCGTGTGCCCAAACCGCAGCCCGAGGGGTGGGGGCGGGAGTTGCCCTCGTCCCAGGATCTGCCCATCCATCCCCAAGGATTTAAGGTTCCCGGCAGCTTTCCCCAGCTTTGGCACCTGTGGGATTGGGGAGGAGGGTACAGGATGATGGGCAATTCACAAAACATAGACAGGAGAGACACCTGTTTGAGTCTACATTTTAGTACATTCCCTGAGGCGCGCGCGCGTGCATGCATGTGTTGAGGGGGTGAAGGACTCTTTCCAATGCGGCAGATAGAAATGATTAACTCAAACCCATCGGAGCCCAGACAGTGCGATCGTGTCTGAATAACCACGAATCGTGTGGTCTGGGATGGGTATGCTTTTGTACTTAGTCGTGTGAAAATATTTGAAGATTCCGGTTTTTTTCTCATTTTGATTTCAAGTTTGTTTGGATGTGCGAATATCTGAAGCCTTTACATGTAAATCACACAGAAATGTGTATTTGGGGTGGCCACAGATCCTGAGCTTTGGCACATGGGTAATGTGTGCTTGGAAACAGGTGGGAATGCATTGCTTTAATTTGGGAATAATTCATGTACACATTTTGGAATGTTGCAAAATGAAATTTTTGATTAAAGATGATTAGGAGTAATTTTTAACAATGTTTAAATGGCAAGCCAGAAATTAACATGTACTCATAAAAGGCGGGGGGGGGGGGGGGGGTGGTTTGGCAAGGTTCCAGCAAACAGCCCTGCAGTGCCCAACATACCATACTGCGCCAGTGAACATGCACACATGCGCGCGCGCACGCGCACACACACACACACACACACACACACACACATTTGCAGGGGCTGACGTTCCCTGGGCAATGCGTCAAAGATTCGAAGAGTCACAGTGATGCCGGGGCCTGTTCTGATTCACAAGCCCTGTTGGGGAAGGAGCCCTGTTGAAGGTCTTGGTGAATTGGGTGAGCATGTCAGAGATCTCTGGAAAGGTCAGCTCTCCGCAGAGCTGGGTTGGGTCCACTTACCTATGCTCACCCAAGACACCTCCAGGGTGGAAGCACATGCTTAGCAAGAGAGATACCTGCTCCCAGAATAGATGTCTTTCCGAGGAGAGCTCTGAGCCCCAAGAATCTGAAATGGTTTGGTTGGATGAGGGTCATAAATCTCAGCTACACCAGCAAGGCTCTCTCTGTGTGTCTTATGCCATATGCCAAGTCTGGAAAACAGAGGTGTACAGAAACAAGGTTGACATAAAAGTGACTAAAAAATGCCCAGCCCTAGCCCAGGTAAGGGAAAATGTGACTTTGAGCTCATCTTACGAGGGCACTGAGAGTGAAAGATGACTTTTCCTGGGGCAAGCAGGTGCCCCTGGAGGGAGGACCCCCACCAACCTAGAAAACAGCGCCCAGGCTGATTGCAAGATGGGGCTCTTGAGGGGGCTGAGGTAATGCATTTTTCTGAGGGCTTTCATCTGCCCACTCTTCTTCGTCTCCCCTTCTCCTACCGCCTCCTCTCTTCAACCCCCACAAGTCCTGCCTGGTAACAGGGATCCAGTCTCTGAGCCCCACCCTCTGGATTAAAGCTGGGAAGATAGGGGGGAAGAGGAGTCTGCGTCACCACTGCGCTTCTGGCTGACTCACCATGGGGAGGGAGGGGAGCAGGGAGAGAGAGTGTGTACACATATGACTGGACATGTCTGCGTATGTGCTGGAGAAGAGAAGGCCCTAGCAAGGCAACCACTGGCAAGTCGGCCCCAAATCGACCAGCATTTACTTATGACTTCTCTGTTTCAGCAAAAATTGTGCAAATGAAGCTGTGGTTCAAAAGATTTTGGACAGGGTGCTGTCGAGATACGATGTCCGCCTGAGACCGAATTTTGGAGGTAAGCCATATCCAGACACAAGAGAACTTGGGTTAGGTGTCCTAAAGCAGAGACACAGCAAGCCAGCCCTGCCCTGTAAGCTGACCAGTGGTACCCGGTGGGCTCTACACCTGTGCCTCTCCAGATCCCACCTTCCTGACTCTGCAGAGACCAGCAAGGAAGCACCCCCAGGCCTTCTGCACCCTGTAATATCTCTCACTTCTCTGCCTTCAGATACATGAGGGCCTTCTACCTCCTCCACACTCCCCTTACAATGGTGTGGCTGGCAAAGAGCGAAGCACAGAAATGAGTGTACAGGATGCAGCGTGCCGTGTTTCTCGGGCTAGAGTTTTCTGCTCCAGCTCCTGGGAGGACACATATTCTTCTACTTGAGCACATTCTTCACACCCTGGGCACTTGTCCCATTCAGCCAGTTCAAAACTGAGAGCATGGTCTTTTCTGTCTAGTGTACTTAACTCACCCAGGCACTGGACACTTCCACCTCAGCTCCCTCATTCCCAGTCTATTCAAGACACCGCAGTCAGTGTGGTCTTTATAAACCCAGATAGATCACCTCAGGAACTTTTAATGGTTTTATCTAACTACCAAATAAAATCCAAACTCCTCAGCCTACTACTCAGATCTCTGGTGCTGAAATTAAAAGTGACAAAGAAACCGACACACAACCCCCCAGGAAAATCATACATCAGTTCCTCCCCCATTTTCGTAATTAGCCTCCCATTTAAAAAGGGCAACTAGCCTGTACCACACAACTTTAAGCGACAGGCAACCTACCCTGACCCCGCATAGCAACGGCAGCATTCCGTAGCCCAGGGGACACCTAGAAAACCTAGATCAAGGACAAACA
The DNA here is from genome assembly GCF_008728515.1 of Papio anubis. NCBI lineage: Eukaryota > Metazoa > Chordata > Mammalia > Primates > Cercopithecidae > Papio > Papio anubis. The sequence continues at coordinate 3,088,710 of NC_044996.1, read as the reverse complement.
AAAGAAACGGTCCATTAAAAAGAGGTTAGTTACATTCCAGCTCAAAGGAAGCTCCCACTCTAAAGGGTTAATGAAAGCCAATGATCTGCATTTATGCATATGAATAGAGGTCTTCCAAATACACTTGGTCTCCACCCTAAGAAAACACAGCTGAGAGGATTCGGCCCTTGGGTAGACCAGTTTGGCCTGGGGAGCGCCACCGGGAAAACCAAGGTGGTAGCCCTGGGCCCTCAGCTTCGGAGGTGGGACCCTGAACTGGTGCTTCCCCCTTTGCTCCCTTGCTCCCTCCAGAGTCTGAGAGCAGAAGGCACAGCCCGAGGGATTAAAGCTGAGAGCATACTGGGAAGCTAGGATAGAAAGGCCAGAAGGCAGGCTCTTTCATTGCAAAAACAGCAGCGTGTCTTCTGGGTGGGTCCCCGAGGGATAAAGGTCTGGCCATATGGGAATCCAAGTGTTAGAGTACAGGCAGCACGTCCTTGTATGGCAGCGACTTTGGGATCTTTTGGATTAGTTGCACCAAGCACCAATGGGTGACATGGGAATAGCTACTTCGTTTTTTTGTCTTGCCTTTCTCACGTTTCTCAGCAGAGGCTGACCAACAACCATTTGAGTACACCAACCACATTCTCCCCACTGTTTCAGGGCCAGGTTGCCATCTCTGCAGGCATCCAGGGCCGGGGGAGGGAACAGGGGCAAGAATCAATCTCTGGGGAGGGTTACCCTAAGCTTTGTGGACGTGCACACCTGCAGCGTGTGAGAAAAACTGGATCCCTGGCTTGATTTAGCCAAACAGATGAAGGTAGGAGGGCAAGGAAAACTCAGGACTTTCTAGCATTTAAACAGAAGGGGGCACCACAGGCTTTAGGTTTGAGGCTGTTGCATGGTGGGTGTGGGAGGAGAGACCAGTTGATGGGATAGCTGGGCCAAGGCAGTCTGCGTTTGGGGACTCCAGGGCTCCCCCACTAGACACAGAGTCAAATTCCCCTGTGTCAGAGGTGGAGTAGAGTTTCAGGGCATACCTCCCCTCACTTCCGCACATATACCCCACATGCAGAGGCCTCACTTAACTGTGGTCCAGTTCAAACAAGAGCCTTATTCCTTCCTTGCATATGGAGGACAATGAGAAGAGGAGGAGGATGAAAAGGAGGAGGAGGATCCAGAGAAGATTAACAAAGCCAATTCCTTCTGGGCAAGAGAACTGGGACTGTGCATTGTGGCAAAAGACCACCCTTGAGGGCTTCACCTAGCTTAGCACCTGGCATGATTTAGGCACCCCATGTTGTGAAGGAATGAAGGAGATATTTTCATCATTCCTTCATTCATCTGCTAGGTAGGAAGAGGAGTTGAGGCAGCAAAGGTTCCAGGAGAAAGGGAGGTGATTACTCCCACCACTTTTCCTGCCTTCCTGAGGGGGCAGGGTGGGACAGTGATGTACTGGGGCCACCATCCTAGACGTGGTATTTGGACTCCTTATCAGGACGTTTCTCATCCCCCACCCCCACCCCCACCTCTCTATCCATTTAAGGATATGACATTTCTCATGCCCCCCACCCCCATTATCCATTTAAGGATATGGGATTCCTCATCTAAATTCTCATCCTGACCACTACTAGCACAAAAGGTTCCCCTTTAAGGGGATAACTTAGAAGAATGTCGCCTTCCTCTGAGCTGCATCCCTGTGCTACTCATGGCTTGGTGAGGGGAATGTGAACTGCATTTCAGCTCCCGCTTTCCTTTCAACTAGGAGTCCTAGTTGAACTAGGTTTCTGGCCTAGCCCTTCGGGGTCGTCAGCATTCCACCATAAGGAAAGGAGTTGCCTGAATCATGCGGAATGGTCTAGAGAAGTCTAACACTGAGGTGTAGCTGGCTGCCTGGCCCCTCTGGAGCTTGTTGCCTGCTTAACACAGCTTCCCTTCTCTAAAGGCATGTGGGGAGCCCAAAAGGCAGTCATCAAGAACTGTGTTTCTCGGAACTCCTGTCACCACATAACACTTTTCTGGGGCTTGTTCACAACAGGCCTGGATGCTGGAGTCTGGGCTGTACCCTAACACAGAGGCTCATTTATTTCACAGCTGCCATTCAGATGCTTATTCCCAATAGAGCTTTCCTTTGTGAAGCTTTGGGTTTGGAATAACACATTTCTCTCTTTGCAGCTCAGCTTCTGGGCAATCAGCCTGCAGTAAAACCAGCAGGCTGAATTGCAAGCATCATGCATGTTTCCCTAGCAGCAGTGTGATGTAATACATGGAGACTTAAGGGCTTTGCTGTGGGACTGGCTGTAGAAAGCTTTGAGCTGAGGAGCGAACAATAAAAATGCATTTGCCCACAGTGCCTTACAGTTTACTACATATTTTCACATCCATGAACACATGTGAGTCCTGCAAGTGGACAGTGCTAACACCTGGGTGTGAAAAAAGCTAGGAGGCAGAAGTACACTAACACAGACATTCACACACTGTCACACTCACACATTAACACACACAATTACCCTCTCCTGTGCACTCACCCAGTCACATGAACACGCTCACAAATTCATTCTCACACATAGACACACCCACTGAGCATGATCACACGTTCACTTTTACTCACATATTAGCATGCTCACATACACCAAACACACAAGCCCACATACACACATGATCATATGCACGCATTCACTCAAACTCAGACATGCTCACAAACACATGCAAATTTATTCACATTAACACACTTACATGCACACACATTCACTCACACAAACATGCTCACACATCCAAACACCTTCACGAATTTATTCACACACTTTAACATGCTCACACACACACACTCACACATTTACTACACACGTTACATACAATACCACACTCAAATTCACTCACACATTAACACATACACACAAACATGCTCCCACATCTACATACACATATGAATATACTCACATTCACCCACACACAAATATGCCCACTCACAAATTCACTCAAAAACACGACACATATAAACATCCTCACATGCAAACACATGCTCACACATACACACATAAACATAATCACACCTTCATTCATGCAAGAGCATGCTCACATACATGAAAGCACTCGCATATTCACTCACACACGTGAACGTGTTCACAATATACTCACAGATTCACTCACCTGAAAATACGCACATCTGTATTGATAGGTGCATGGACATTAACATGCTTACACACACACTCTTGCATTCACCCACACATGAGCATTCTCACATCCACGAACATGCTAATATAGTCTTCCATATACGTGACTGTGCCAGTACAGGTGGACACATCACTCAATACACAAATATTCTCATGTACACTTATGTCAACACAACTAGTTCACAAACATGAACATGTGCATGCGTTCACTCACACATGGACATACTCACAAATACACAAACACATGAACAGGCTCACATATCCTAATACATGCACACACTCACACATTCACTCACACTTCCACACAAACACATACTTATGGACATGCTCATAGGTTCAGTCCCACAAAACCACCCTCACATATTCACACACAGACATCCTCACATAAACTCATATGTATATGTTCACACATTCACTCTCACACACAGACAAGCTCACAGACATGCATGGTCATACCCTCACTTGCACATGAACACAATCATACACTCCCACACGACAACACACCTACACATATTCACATGCTCACAGATTTACTTCCATACAACACACTCAAGAGCACAAACATGCTCACACATTCACTTACACACAAACATGCTTACACACACTGGCACATTCACCTGCACATGAACACACAAATTCACTCACATGCACGAACATACTGATATACACAGCTCACACAATCACACACATGTACTCCCACAAACATGCTCACACATTCACTCACACACATAAACATGTGCACACACAACCATGAATCTTGGCCCCTGCTTTGGGGCTCATTGCTTTTCAGTTTTTATCAGGAAAACGTTTCAAAGGAGTGCTTCATCCCCTTACGTTCTCTTTCTTTTGCCCTGACCCCTTCCTTTGCACATATCGTGGGCCAGGCCTCGCTCTAACCATGAGATCAGCGCTATCACTATCCCCATGTTACCCATGAGAAGACTAAGACTCAGCAGGGTTAGGCGACTTACTCAGGATCACACAACTAACAAGTGTCAAAGAAGGTTCAAACCCAGGCAGTCTGGCTCCCAAGTTTATGCTCTTAATCTTTATTTTACCTTTCATGTAATTGCGTCTTTCTGTCTTCTAGGTGCCCCCGTGCCTGTGAGAATATCTATTTATGTCACCAGCATTGAACAGATCTCAGAAATGAATATGGTAAGTGTGTTAGTTCCAGCCATGGGGTTGGGAACAGAGGACATGGAACAAGGAGCAGGCTCATAATCCAAGTCCAGTTGTTCTGACCTGTGACAGAACTCACATAAAGGAACAAGGTTGGTTTGGGACACTGCAGCCACTCAGAATAAAAACTACATTAATTCAACCCCTCCACAACACCACATCCAGAAACTCGGTTCCAGATGGATTACAGACTTAAAAGTGAAAGACTTATGAAGCTTTTAAGATAGTGTAGAACACTGGCTTTGTGTCTTGCAGTAGGATTTCTTTGAAAAGACACAGAAAACACAGACCACACAAAATAAATCTAGTAATTTCAACTACATTGAAATTCTGTGTAACCAAATTTATGGAACTCCTGTTTTACAAAACAAACAAAACCATTATAACAAGTGTGAAAGGATCAATCACAGTGGACTAAGATACATGCAGCATGAAGAACTGATATTCAAAATATGCATCATTTTGTGAATTAATGAGAATATTTTTAAACCAATAGAAAAATTATCAGAAAATGTGAACAAGAATATCACTTCTGTGGAGAAAATTAAACAGCAGGTAAATATATGAAACATATGAAAAGATGCTTAGCCTTGTTAGTCGTGCAAAATAAAACCACAGTGAGAACCCACTACATACCAGATTAGCAATAGTCAAAAGTTAGACAATACCAATGTTGATGAAGCAGAAGCATTGGGAACCCTCTGCAGCTTTCTGGCTCTTGGCTCTCGGCAGGGATATAAAGTGGAACTTCTACTTCATCATTTTTATTTCATCACGCTTTTGGTATGCCTATTCACATGATAATCTGTGTGGTACATTCATATATTATCCAGAAAATCAAGTGAACAAATTATAATTACACATGTCCACCTGAGTGAATCTCACAAAGATAATGTTGAGTGAAAGAAGCAAATTATGAATACATACAGTATTATTTCATTCAGATAAAATTTTAAAAACAGGTCCAACTAAGCAATATGTTTTCCAGCAATACATAGACAATAAAACTCTAACACAAAGCAAGGGAATTATCATAAAATCTAGGATAATGGTTGCTGCTGGGGATGTGAGGGAAATATATTCTAGAAGAGATACATTGGGGTTTGAAAGTTATTGGTAATATTCTGTTTCTTAACCTGGATTTTAATTACACAAGATACATTTTATTCTTTCTTTAAACATCTGTATGTTTCATGCACTTGTATATAGTTATGATATACTTCATACACTTGCATACACACGTGCATGCACACATACACACATACCCTACACACACCAAGGATGGAGCGCTGGACAACCAAACTTACAACTGGGGTTTACATTTATCTTCCCAGGACTACACGATCACGATGTTTTTTCATCAGACTTGGAAAGATTCACGCTTAGCATACTATGAGACCACCCTGAACTTGACCCTGGACTATCGGATGCATGAGAAGTTGTGGGTCCCTGACTGCTACTTTCTGAATAGCAAGGATGCTTTCGTGCATGATGTGACTGTGGAAAATCGCGTGTTTCAGCTTCACCCAGATGGAACGGTGCGGTATGGCATCCGGTGAGTCCCCTAGGGGTCTGGGGATGTCCCAGCAGACTTCCTTCTTCCTACGGAATATTCTACAAACACACTCTAAGGGACACACAAAGGCACCCACTGCTTTCCAAACCTGTCTTGAACTTCCCCCTTCACTTGTTCGACCTAGTAGCCAAAGTGGAAATTTCAGTTTCCCATAGACACCCTTAGCTGTTCTGTCCCCACACCTTGGTTTCTGCTGTTCCTTCTGTCTGGATTGGTCAGTCCTTTCCCCCTTTCCATGAATTGAAACCTTGCCCACCCTGAAATCCCTAACTCAAATGCCCCCTTAGTCAAGAAGTCCTCCTTGATTCCCTCAATTGAAAGACTTCTTCCTCCACCTTAGTGTTGCATGCATTCTGTTCTTTATCTTTGTCTTTTCTCTCCCACGCAGTGAGGGAGGGAGAAGATGAATGCTGAAGTCCATGCAGTGAATGAGGGGGCCTGCTTTTTGCCATCAGTCATATTTGCATCATGCAGGGCCCCCAGGAGTGCGGAGGGGCAGAGTGTGTATGGCATGGGTCTCTGGTCTATGGCTCTCCATACACACAGAACAATTGCAAGCTGAAACTCCTCACTAGTCTAGTTATAGCATAGGAGACAGTCACCAGGGTTCTCACAGTGGCATCTCCTACGAACTGTCTCCAAAGACATATGCAAGAGATCAGTTTAGCTCAGAAAATGTGTCTGAGAAGTAGCTACCAAGGTTCGGCTCTTACGGTTTTTACAGATCTAATCTGGGTTTCTCTTTCTCTGTGGAGCTCTTGCTCCATTCTTTTCTTTTTCCATCCACTTTCCCACAGACCCAGGCTCTGGAATCAGAAAATAACAAGACTCACAGGGAACAGGTCACTGGTCACACTTGTTCTACTTAAAGGAAGAATGAGCTGAATAATGCTACATGGAGGATTCATAGAAGGGAGAAAAACACACATGCACTCACACGTGCACGCATACACCATATCCAGTGTACAAAATGGAAATTATTTCAAGGAAGCAATTGAAAGGGACTCAGCTGGGGTTAGCAGATGAGAAGGGCAGAATAAGGGATGGGGCAGAACCTCTCAGCTGAGGCTGTAGAGAGCTTGTGTTTTATCTTCTCTCCCACTGGACACTTCTCCCACTTTCTCAGAACCTCTGAGACCCCCTCAGGTTCTTCTTCTTCTTCTTCTTCTTCTTTTTTTGAGATGGAGTCTTGCTCTGTTGCCCAGGCTGGAGTGCAGTGGCATGATGTCGGCTCACTGCAACATCCACCTCCTGGGTTCAAGCAATTCTCTTGCTTCAGCCTCCCCAGTAGCTGAGAATACAGGTGACTGCCACCCCACCCGGCTAATTTTTTGTATTTTTAGTAGAGACGGGGCTTCACTGTGTTAGCCAGGATGGTCTCCATCTCCTGACCTGATCTGCCTGCCTTGGCCTCCCAAAGTGCTGGGATTACAGGCATGAGCCACTGCGCCTGGCCAGATACTTCTTATGGATGCTCCCACCACGTTGCAACTTAAAGCTCCTGCCCACTTCATGTACTGTCAACAGTGCCATGGCCCACCACAGATATGTTTATCCCTTCTGTCCATTTCATACCCGCTGACATTTTGCTAGTCCCCAATACCCACATAGGCCTGCACCTCTGGCTTGTGTACAGATGTGGCCAGAGGCAGGCCTGGATTGAGGCTCCCAAATGTACATGCACACTTGAGACCAGCACTTCACATTGTATCTGGAGTCTCAGCTGATTTGGTGTAGCACAGTTTTCTCTTGCTAGCCTCACTCCTTCTGTAGGAAGCACCCCTTTCCGTCTCTGCATTCAGTTTCCTCCAGGGCCCTTCCCATCTGACACCCTGCAGTTTTCTGACGTGCCAGCCATACATGTGTTCTCTGTTTATGTGCTGCCAGGTCTCTTGGTTACTTTGAACCATACAAATTTCCTCTCTCCTTTCTACACATGGGTCAGTCCTCAGGGTAACTCTTCCCTCCCCACCCCTGCAGTTTCCTCAGCAATGGTTGTTTGCCTAGGCTTGACTCACTTTCTCCTTCCTTTTTGTTTTCCTTTGCAGACTCACCACTACAGCAGCCTGTTCCCTGGATCTGCATAAATTCCCTATGGACAAGCAGGCCTGCAACCTAGTGGTGGAGAGCTGTACGTATGTCTCTTATGGCCCCCTCTTCCCTACTTGGGGCTGTGGTGATCAGGGAAGCAGAGGCTAAATTGACAGTAAAAGGAACAGTGTATCTCCTGTGCTCCCTCCCTCCCTCCATTCTCTCTCCCAAAATAAATAGATGATAGAGGATAGATAGATGATAGAAATAAGAGAGAAAGATGGTAGAGAGATAGATAGGTGATAGATGATTTATTGATGGATAGATGTATAAATATGGCATCTGGGACTAGGTGGTCTTTAGAGCATAAACGGTCCTCTGGGAAAATGTCACCTTCCTATTGGGAAAGTGTGTGCAAGTTAGTGGGTAGGAGCTTGTAGCATGTCTTTTTTCTTTCTTTCTAAGAATCTGAGACTACCTCTGTTTCTCTCCTTCCCAGATGGTTACACAGTTGAAGACATCATATTATTCTGGGATGACAATGGGAACGCCATCCACATGACTGAGGAGCTGCACATCCCTCAGTTCACTTTCCTGGGGAGGACGATTACTAGCAAGGAGGTGTATTTCTACACAGGTGGGTCTGACCCATTCCTTCTCTCCTGTCTCATGTCTCCCTTGCACCTCCATAAACTCCTAGTGGCCTCTGATTTTGGCTCCTAATCTCTGATGCCTCCTTTTCCATTTCCTACTGGTTCCAGGCCCCCTTAATAAAGCCCCAGTGGCTCATCCACTGCCAATGAGGAATGGCTGTGGAAGCACTTAGCCAGGCTCACAACACTCTGCAGGTGTAAAAGATTCATGCTCCTCTCAGGGCTGGTCTTTCACCCTCCATCTGCTTGCACTTTGGGAACATCTCTTGCCTCACCCATTCCAAAACTTCACCTAACATGGAGCAAGTGAGAAAGGAAGCTGGAGAGAGCAGACTTGCTATGCTCATGCACCTACTGAGATATGCCATTGTCACTGACCTGCTGGTGCAACAAACAGAACCAGATCCGTGGTCTGCCCAAGCTGGATGCCTCTGGATGGAGTATTACAAGCTGAACTGCCCATTGCTCTCCCCTCTTCCCCTCCTTCTCCATCCTGTACCTCTCCACCCTGCACCTCTCCACCCTGCAAATGCCCCTCAGCCTTGCCACCCTAATTCCAGCATGTCTCCTTGCCAGGTTCCTACATACGCCTGATACTGAAGTTCCAGGTTCAGAGGGAAGTTAACAGCTACCTTGTGCAAGTCTACTGGCCTACTGTCCTCACCACTATTACCTCTTGGATATCATTTTGGATGAACTATGATTCCTCTGCAGCCAGGGTGACAATTGGTAGGTTCTGTCTCTGTCCCTGGACGGAATTTGGGTCATTTGGCTCAAAAAAAGTTGAGAGTAAGGAAAAAGTACCTGGAACAGTGTGTGACTACACAGGCAAGGAAATAAGGATTTTTCCAATAGACATTTGTACCTACGTACAGGTGCACAGCCAATCCCCAATAGAGAGACCAACATTAGAGACAGATGTGAAAAAAAAAATCAAGGTTGCAATCTTGGCCTGTTGAGCCCCGAGTACCAGAATTCATTATTTCTTGAATCCATAAGTAAATGGACAAGTCATAAGTTTAGATCATAGGGGCCATTAAAAGCGGGCTAAATCACAGGGTGTCTGAAAGAGGAGCTGAGGAAATGAGGAAAGCAGCAGAAAGACAGCCTGGTCAGGATTAGGAAGACCTTGTACTTTATGTCTAAGCATGGGGAGCCATGAAAAATTTTTGAGCAGTACCAAGAAGAGACCTAAGAGATCAACTCCCTGGTTTGTCTGGCCCCACCCAGCAGAATGTCAGTGTGTCCCAGATCCAGGTCTGGTTTCTCCTTCACCATCTGTGGGCAGACTCCTCAGCCTCCCTCTTTAGGAGTACATTCTGGACTAAAGCTTTATATTTGTGTGATAGTTTAGGGCTCAGAAAACCTTCCCAATAACTAAAGAAAGGCAAAAGGGAAAAGAGCCATCATAGGACAAGGTGGGGCTGAAGATGTCAATTGCTATGAAGCCATGGCTGGAGGTTTGAGACTTGACCCTAAGAGCAATAGGAAGTCATTGAACCATTGAAGCATAGGCTGAGTTTAAAGATGGGGGAAAAGGAATAAAGAGAGAGCTGAAGGCCTTTGCTGTGGGCCCTCCTCATCCCAAATACGATGTTTGGCTGTGGGCCCAATAGGTTGCCAAGAATCTTAGTCATCAGAGGAGACTAAGCCTGTACTGTGTTGCTTACAGGCCTAACTTCAATGCTCATCCTGACCACCATCGACTCACATCTGCGGGATAAGCTCCCCAACATTTCCTGTATCAAGGCCATTGATATCTATATCCTCGTGTGCTTGTTCTTTGTGTTCCTGTCCTTGCTGGAGTATGTCTACATCAACTATCTTTTCTACAGTCGAGGACCTCGGCGCCAGCCTAGGCGACGCAGGAGACCCCGAAGAGTCATTGCCCACTACCGCTACCAGCAAGTGGTGGTGGGAAATGTGCAGGTTTGACTTTTTGACTGACAATCAGCTTTCCCTGAGCACCTCTTGAGCCCAGGCTTAGCGCTTTTGACCCTTTTGCATTTCTTAGCTTTTTAAATATGCACACACACACGGGCGCACATGCAAAACACACACACACACAGAGCACACACACAACATATAAGAAGTAGTACTATTTCCCATCACTCTTTTATAGATGATCATTGTCCAAGGTCACAAGGCAAGTAAGTGGCAGAGCTAAATTTCTCCAGACCTTTGGACTGAATTTGGTCCACTTTGCATGCTTCCAGAGCAGGCAATGAAGCTGGAAGGGAAGATGGGCACAGGGAGGCTGAAAGGAAGACAGTCACCGGAGAGGCTGGCCTACCTACCCCTCCTTCCTTGGCACTTCAGACTCCCAAGGCAATGCTGAGGCTTTTGCTGTGGGCAGTATGTTAATGCCCAGCTACCTCCCTCCTTCGCAGAAAGCCTGGTCCTGCCTACCTGAGCAGGCATCCACCCACCACACAGCACTCCTGAGGGAGCAGCTGCCCCCAGCGAGACACTGGTTTGGCAGCCTCCATAGCCTTCCCTTGCATGCTAACAGCCGATTGGTCCTGTTCCTCACCCCTTGAACACCAGAGACCCCAAGAGGAGCTGGCTCTATCTGTCAAAGAGATCAGCAGTAACATTGCAAGTGCTGATGAGGGAAGTCCCTTCCCTCCTCCCTCCCCCCAGTGCATATCCATCTAGGCGATATGAAACTGATGAGCCTATCCATTATCTCCTCAAAGGATGGCCTGATTAACGTGGAAGACGGAGTCAGCTCTCTCCCCATCACCCCAGCGCAGGCCCCCCTGGCAAGCCCGGAAAGCCTCGGTTCTTTGACGTCCACCTCCGAGCAGGCCCAGCTGGCCACCTCGGAAAGCCTCAGCCCACTCACTTCTCTCTCAGGCCAGGCCCCCCTGGCCACTGGAGAAAGCCTGAGTGATCTCCCCTCCACCTCAGAGCAGGCCCGGCACAGCTATGGTGTTCGCTTTAATGGTTTCCAGGCTGATGACAGTATTATTCCTACCGAAATCCGCAACCGTGCCGAAGCCCATGGCCGTGGTGTTACCCATGACCATGAAGATTCCGATGAGAGCTTGAGCTCAGATGAGCACCATGGTCATGGCCCCAGTGGGAAGCCCATGCTTCACGATGGCAAGAAGGGTGTGCAAGAAGCAGGCCGGGACCTTGATGACAACAGTGTCAAGAGTGGCTGCCTTGCCGTTGAGGAGCAACTCAAGTGTGATACTAACAGTACCTGGGGCCTTAATGAGGATGAGCTCATGGCCCATGGCCATGAGAAGGACAATAGCTCAGAGTCTGAGGATAGTTGCCCCCCAAGCCCTGGGTGCTCCTTCACTGAAGGGTTCTCCTTTGATCTCTTTAACCCTGACTACGTCCCTAAGGTTGACAAGTGGTCCCGGTTCCTCTTCCCTCTGGCCTTTGGGTTATTCAACATTGTTTACTGGGTATACCATATGTATTAGTCCCCCAGTGCTCCAGAAGGGCAGGAGCACTGGGCTGTGCTCATTTCACAGTTTCTTTTGGGTTTTTCCCTCTTTCCTTTGTTCCTTTTATTTTGTGGTTATTTGGGCAATCCAATGAGTTCATACTTCTCTTTATAAACATGAGGTGGGGAGTAACTGGAAAGAACATGTTCTAGCTGGAAGGGAAGGGATTGAGTAGGAGTTGGAGGTAAACAGCACATGGATTTCCTTTCCAGCTAGAAGACTCTCACCTTTTCAAAGACTTGTAACAAGGAATAAGCATAGAAAAGCCCCTGGAAATGTTTAGAGGACAGAGAAGAGCCAGGTTGGGGAATGGGGCAAGGATCTGGGCCTTGCCCATAAACGTTTCTGGGGGCTTTTCTGTCCCCACTGAGGTGTCAACATTTCTTTTTCATTACATTTTTTCTTCTTTTTTTGTTTCCTCCTAGGGATTATGGATCTTGCTCACCCTCTGCTTAGGGCTTTATAGAAGAAAGTCAAGCTGGGTTGGGCTGGGGTTCACAGCTAAAGGGCTAACCATGGCTTGGAAGTTCAGGGAACTGCCTGTAGGACACTTAGGGAGCATTTGTAAGTGCCTTTCCCCCACTGTATTTGCTGCATTTGAGTGTGGTGTTTAGATGCAAGGGTGGAAGGGGAATGTGGGTGAGTGGGGCTGCAGAGTGAGACATCAGGATGAGAGAGCACATACCCAGCTTGTGGGGTTGGCAGAGGGTGGGGGATGATGTCAGGTTGGAAATTACACAGTTGAGCTGGCCTCTTCGGAGGGATTGGAACTTGTCTTGCCTATATTTCTGCTTCAGAATGCTTGACAATAGAGATTCAATACATCTGTCTAAGTGAGGAGTTAGCTTTCTATCAGTTGCTGAGTTGATCACCAGTTACAGCACTTGGTGAATAAACACTAAGGTTAGGATAATTCACACTTGCTCTTTTACCATCTGATCTAGACTAGCAGATGACTATCTATTGTAAATCTATATACTAATCCTTTCTATTTGTCTAGTGCATAGTAAGTGTCAACAAGCTCCCTGACCCATTACATCACTGAAGCCTCACAGGAGCCCTGTAAGCCAGGGAAGGCAAAGCACATTGTCCCCAGTGTTCCAAGGAAAATGAATGGAGCTTATGCCGCATGCTTAAGGATGTGCAGCCAGTGAGTGGTAGATCCACCCCACTTGCTCTTTCTTGTCTTTTTTCTCCTGACTCTCAACTGAGGAATTCCCTTTTCTTCCCTCCCCAAAGAGGGTGCTCCAGAGAGCCCCCACCACATCCTACAGCACCTGGGGCATCTCTGCAGGAATAGGCTGGTGACAAGCCAATGAACGTGATGTGAGCAGGTGGAGAACACACTCTGCCCACTGAGCAGGGCCCCTAACGGAAGTAGGACTGGCCAGCATTCCAACTTGCCAAGCAGCTCCACCTCACTGATGGAGGTTGTGAGGGAGTGAACTTCCCTGAGCACTCAACATATGCCACCTCTTCCTCCCTATGCAGTCTCTCCCTCAGTCCCTTAGCCCTCTACCCACTCACCCTTTTAACTGTGCTTCTGTGTTTGTGTTTCTGTATATACCTGGGTGTATGCATATGCATCAGGGTGGGTGTGTGTACATATACAACCATTTGAGAAGCTGTACAGTCCTGTGTCTAGTGGTGTAAATCTACATTGGTGTGTATAGAATTGTATCTACAACATGTGGATGCATGCCTGTGTGTGCACATCCCTGTAAAAGTGTGGCTTATGTATGTGTGTGTGTGCTTGTGTACACTGGGTCTATGCTGAGTGCATGTATATAAGGGCATGTCTGCGTATCTATGTTTATCTGATTTGGATGGGTGTGAAAGGAAATACCCCTGAAAGCATATGTATTCCCTGTTGGTGACCCTTCTAGAATCACTAGAATTCCCTTGGCCTGCTCCCATACGGTGGAGGGGCCCTATTTGGCCGGGCTGCTTAACTGACTGTTTCTTTCCAACTTCCTGTTCCAGGGAGCAGCATCTCCCGGTTCCCTTCCGCTCTTTGCCCTGTCCCTCCATCCATCTGTGCTGTCTCCTAGATAGAAGACTGAGGAAGTGAATGTAGTCCTAAGAAGTGGTGAGCTAGTGCCTTGAGGTAGGAAGTGGTCAATCCATGGAAGAAGCTGCAAGTACTGAGCATTTCACTTTGTCCTAGAAGAACATGTTTAGGGGTAACAGGCTGGGGAGTGAGGCTGAAAGAGGCATTGAGAATAGACACTTGCACAGTCACACACACATACACACACACAAATCTTGTATGACATTTGAAAACAAGAAAGTTACCACTGGAAGAGCTAAAATTGCCTCTTTATTTTTGGATACCCCATATAGAGATTCAGGTTGAGGGGAGAGCAGTGACCCCATGTCTGAAGCTCCCAACATGGCTATTGACAAGCTGGCTTCTTGGAGCCTAAGCCTTGGTTGGTTGACGTGGATTTGGGTCTCCAGGACCCTGGAGATGCTTTCATCCTTGTGGCAGCAAGCAGTTCATTTGGGATAAAGCCATAAAGGGAGATTGGAGCAGTGGAAAGAAAAGGAGGGTTTTAAGATTTGTCTGGAAGCAATGCACATGAAGGCTTCACAGCACAGAGGAAGGGCAGCGAGGCCAGTTGTAAATATCTCTATAGATCCATAGAGCTAGATATAATATTATACCTTAAAAAGAATATCTTGCCCTAACGTGCTGCAATGAGAGCAGTTGAACTCTACTGCGACTCATACTCTGTAGGTTAAGTGTCAAAATGAGGTGGAGATTTGGCAGTGACACCCTTTCAGGAACATGAACCTTCTGAGTTTGCTACGGATTTGGTCATTTTAGCCTGCACATTGCCAGATCTCCCCTTGTTGAGTCTTGTATGTGGTCTGTCGTCTGCGTCATTTGAGTCCTCAGCTGTCCCCAACCCCTTCCCAGCCCCACCCCAGCCTGCAGTCACCCACCCCCCATCCAGCTGGCTGCCTCCATCCCCTCCCTCTCGTCACCTCACACCAAGTAACTCTGGAAATGCAGAATGCTTGGTAGTTTGGAGCTTGGGCAGCATCTGGGATGCAGCAACCCCTATTTTACTCTTCTACCCACCTTCCATTTCTTTCCTTCTCATCGACTCCCCGCCCCCGAGGATCCCTTCTTTGCCACTATCATGGGAAGGATACCCCTGTCTGTCTTCTGAAGTGTCATTTTGTTGTAGGGATGTGTGACACATTTCCTACCAAGTTCTTGCCAGTTCCATCTGCCGCTGTTAGGTGCCTTTGCACAGGTCATGGATGATCTGGTGGGTCTTAATAGAGCTTGTCAAATGTATTCTTACAATTCATGTCATCTTGTTAATAGCAGGGCTGCAAAGTCTTTGCATATTTAGAGCTGAGCTTTGCTGAGACTATGGCCATTCCTAATGAGGTTTCCTCATTCCATATATATAATAGCTAACCCTTAAAGCTATTAACTAATGAATGCATTTATTAAACTATCCACTCGCATGGTACCCTGCTGTGGTGATGAGCAGTAACTTTCTAGCGATTCCATAGCCCAACATCAAAGGAAATCGTGACTCGTCCTACTAAAAGTGTAGTGTGTTTGTGTTTGTTGTGTAGTGTCCTGTGATCAATATAAAATCTGTATTATCAGTGTTGGGTTTTCAGGGGAGGGTGTTAAAGTTTCTCTTTGATAAATTATGAAATAGCCCCATTTTTCAGGGTCACTTCTATTGACTCAATTTGTGTGAGACTTTGCACTCACTATCTTGCCGGACGGACTGCATGCCCAGGATCAGTAATCATCAGCAGAGCTAAAGGTGCCCGAATTTAGCACAACTGGCTGTAGTGCCTGACATAGGGCAGTACTGGGGGATTCTTCAGAGGTCAGCCAAGTCGGTAACATTCTGTGAAGCAGATTAAATACAGTAAAATCAAACACATGCAGGTCTTCAGAAGTGATGCTGGGCCCAGGCAGTGAAAACCAAGAAAAGAGAAGGACCAAGACCTGGGTGTTCTGGATGACCTGACCAAAAAAGGGGCACAAAGCAGCAGAGCTTCACGAGGTGACTAGGTGGCTTCTTTGTCCTCATTAAATGTACATCTTTGCATGAAAAAGACCTTGACTGGTCCGGACTTTAACAAAGTAAAATATGAAGAAACATAAAATTATGCTTCTGAAAAATATACTGAAATAAAATTTTGTAAATAGCTAAAAGAGAAAAATAAATATAATAGCAAGTACTCTACCAGGTCATTGTGTTTCTTCTCTGTTGGATTAGAAGATATTGCACAGGACAGCTGTCTGGGCCCAGGAAACCTCTGGCTTCCATCACTCACTTCCCATGGCCTTCCCACAGCTTTGCACATCGACCTCCTCATACCCCGGGACAGTGGAAACCACAGTTTTCAAGCTGAGGGGAATTAGCAACAACACAGTTTAAATTAGTTTTGATTTTTGCAGAAGCCATTCTTAATCTTTTAAAACAAAACTTTTAAAACAGAACAGGCCACTGTGGTGCCAAAATACAAAGTGGAAGTTTAGTTCAATTTTACAGGGGGAGAGCCCCGACTTGAGCCCATAAGTCAAGGCTGCAGTGAGCCATAATCGTGCCACTGCACTCCAGCCTGGGAAATAGAGCAAGACTGTCTCAAAACAAAACAAAAGGGTTGGGGGAAAGAACCTAAAAGAAGTGATATCTTCCAAGGTAGTGTTCTCAAAGAGAAACAAAAGGGAGTAGAACTACGCCAGCTTCTTGGGAAGTCTCCCTCCAGTATCACTCTGGGTTGGGAAAAGAGGTTAAAAATTTATTGGAGATTATGGACCCCAGCTCTCCACCCACCAACTCCTCCCCACCCGCTTCTCTCAGAAGCACTCTGTGTGCCCTTGGACAAGACTTTGTTCATTTGGGAGCCTCTTCTAGTCCTGTCTCTCCCTGGCCCCTGACCAGCTAGCTAGCCCATTCTGACCCCAGGCCAGGTGCTCAAAGCTGTACCCATTAAGGGAAGATTTTCCCTTGCCACTCTCTTCCCAGACCACTCCCAGGTGTGCCTGACATGCAGTGGCATCCATTTTCAGCTTGTACGCACAGACTGAACCAGCTCATTTATAAACCAGCTAGGGCCCTTTCCCTCCTACAGCTGGTCATAAAGGGCTCCCCCATGTGGCCACAGGTACAAAGTGGGGAAGGAGCACTGGTACTACTGTGATAAGTGGCGTAGGGGTCAAAGCCATCTGCTCATGCAGTTACTTGTGCTTTCTGGTCCTGCACAGGCTGGGAACAGGCCAGCACTGTCATCCCTGCTCCTCTCAGCCCCTGGATGGGAGCAGCCCCGGGGAAAGCATGGCCTCCACACAAGTACAGTTGTAGCTGATAAGTAACAACGCCTACAACAGCAGATTCTCTTACTGGAGAGGTGAAAGGCACACCTCCATGGCCACCACACAAACACACCTTTCTATTGCTACTGTTGGTCTGCCTCTTAAAGCATAACATTTTTCACCTAATCAAAAACCCTCTTGTTACTCTAGTTTGGTATGGGCCAGGCCTCGAGAAATCCCACCCTGATACACTCTCCATGGAGAAGTATGTAAATCCTTTCGTGAAGAAAGTGAAATCTCCACCTTCTTCTCCAATAAATAAAAATGACTGCCCCATCACACCACCAGACAATGGCTAACTACATGGAAATACCCAATTTAGTATCAGATAATGAGTCAGGAAAGGTTAGGTGCTGCTATTGTGACAATCCCAAAATTCCAGTGACTTGACCCCCCAAAAATGTTTATTTCCTTCTCACATTGTGCATCTAATGCCGGTCATCAGGGGAGCTTCTGCTCATGGTAGCAGCTCAGGGACAAGCTGACAGAGGTTTCATTGTGTGCTTCTATAATCTTTGTAGTAAGGGGAAGGGAAAATAGTGGGGCTCACACTAGTAATTAAATGCTGCAGCCAGAAAGAACATACCTCACTTAAACTCACGACTCATTAGCTAGAACCAATACCATAGCCTAACCCGACTATAGGAAGCCAGGACATTCAGTTTGCTGTGTACACAGGAGGGGTGAACCATATATTATTGAATTGTACTAGTGGCAACCATAGGTGTTTTCCCTTGATCTTTGAAAGGATGTTACTTTGTCATTTCCCCACTTAAAAGTACTCATGCCCTCCCTTTGTAGTAGTCTTCTCATCTTAAGCCAGTAACATATGCAAAAATTCTAAAATACTGCCATTCATCAGTGAGAGTGTCTACTACAGGTAGTATTCAGAAGAAGCTCCAGGCAGACAGTCATTCTCCTCATCCTTTCCCCCCAGGAAAAGGAAAAACAGCACCTTTGCTATTTCTGACAGGCCACACTACCAAAATCCCAGAGGACATGGGGGCCAGGAGCTGAAACTTGGTCCCCAACTATCTACAGGTTTAGGAGCAGACCTTTCTTCTGTAAGCTTTCTACCTTCACCTCTGAGGTTTGGAAGCAATAGGATAGAAACATATACATATACATATACATATACATATACATATATACATATACATATACATATACATATATGGTAGGTATGAGAGGGATGAAAAAAGATTATTAGGGAAATTGGCTCATGCAATTATGGAGGCTGAGAAGTCCCACAAAATACCATCTGCAAACTGGAGAGCCAGAGAAGCCAGCAGTGTGGCTCAGTGTAAGTCCAGTGAAGGCCTCAGAACCAGGGAAGCCAATAGATGTAACTCTCAATCCCAGGCTAAAGTCCCAAGAACCTGGAAAGATGATGGTGCGAGTCTCAGAGTCCAAAGGCCAGAGAACCTGGAGTTGATGTCCAAGAGCAGAAGAAGATGGATGTCGCAGCTCCAGAAGAGAGAGAGTGCAAATTTGCCTTTCCTCTACCTTCTTGTTCAATCTGGGTCTCAGCCAATTGAATGGCGTCACCCACATTGACAGAGGGCAGATCTTCCTTATTCAGGCCATTGATTCAAATGCCAGTCACTCCCAGAAACACCCTCATAGACACACTCAGAAAGAATACTTTATCAGCTATCTGGACAATAGCCCAGTCAACTTGATACCTAAAATTAACCATCACAGGCTGTATACCCCATTCTGGCTATAAGAAAGGCTAACTGCAGCAAAGACACTAAAGCCAAAGCTGAGGAAGAAAAAATCCTCGACAGCTGAGTTGGTCCTGGACACAGTGAATCTGCAGATGACCCAAACCTTCAGTGAACTCTTTCATGAAAACACAAGTCAACCTCTTTTGGAATCTCAGGGTTCCTGAATTCTGATGAGGGTCCTGTCAAGAGTGAGGGCAGCTAAGAGGAAGTATGTGGAACAGAGGTGGGGCAGGTGTTGACTCGGGTGGGTGTTGATCATGGGTGGATGAGATTAACAAGATGGCACACTTCATCCTACATAACCCCCACAGCAATCACCCTGGGGCTCATTTTGAATGACCCCATTCTCATATAGAGGCTGATTGTCAGCCTGAAGTGTTTCCTACCAGGAGCTGCAAATCCCAGTTTGATGGTGGAAGGTCTTCATTAACACACGGAAGGGCACTGTTAAGAAAATGAAAAGGCAAGCACAGACTGGGAGAAAATATTTGCAAAACACATATCTGATACAGGACTTGTATCCAAAATATACAAAGTACTCATAATTCAATAATAAGAAAACAAACAAACCAATTAAAAATGGGCAAAAGATATGAAAAGATAGCTTATCACAGAAAATTAGAGATGGCAAATAAGCATATGAAAAGATAAGCATCATTTATAATTAGGGAATTCCATATTTAAATAACAACGAGATATCATTGCATCATATTGGGATGCCTAAAATATAAAACACTGACAATACCAATTACTGGTTAGGATGTTGAGCAACAGAAATTCCCATTAATTGATGGTAGGAATACAAAATAGTACACTTGTTTGGAGGACACTTCAGCAGTTTCTTACAAAGCTAAACATAGCCTTATCATATGATGCAACAATCATAGATTTTGATATTTTATCTTATTTAGTAGAAAACTTATCTCTACACAAAACTCCATACAAATGTTATAGCAGCTTTATCCATAATTTCCCAAAGCTGGAAGCAACCAAGATGCCCCTCAATAGGTGAATGGATAAACAAACTCTGGTACATTCAAACCTCAGAATAAAAATACCATTCAGCAATAAAAATGAGCGATGAAGCCATGAAAAAAACATAGAGGAACTTTAAATGCATGTTGCTAAGTGAAAAAAGCCAGTTTGAAAAGGCCATACACCATATGATTCCAACTATATGACATGCTAGAGAAAGCAAAATTATTGATATAAAAGGATCAGTGCTTGCTAGGGATTCAGGGAGAAGGAGTGAGCATAAATAGGTGAAGCACAAGAAATTCATTAAGACAATGAAACTATTCCATATGGTACTGGAATGGTGAGTAAATGACATTGGACATTTTTTTAAAACCATGAAAATATACAACACAAAGTAAGCCTTAAAGTAAGCAATAGACTTTAGTTAATAATAATTTATCAATGTTGGTTCATTAATTGTAACAAATTTACCATACTGATGCAAAAAGCTAATAATAAGCAAAATTGTGTAAGAGGATGAGGCTATTGGGAACTCTCAGTACTGTCCAATTTCCTATAAATTAGAACTGTTCTATAATGTCTATTAATTAAAAATATAAAATATGCAACTAACATACAACCCAGACTTCATACTTGGGTATTTATCCTGGAGAAATGAAAATGTATGATCACACTGAAAGCTGTACGTGAATGTCCATAGTAGCTTTATTTATAATACCCAAATGCTGAAAACAACCCAAATGTCCTTCAATGGGGTAATGTCTAAACAAACTATGGTAGATCTGTACATAGGATACTACTTAGCAATGAAAAGGAAGAAACTATTGATATATGCAACAGCTCAAGGGAATTAGGTTGTCTTCATTCAGGCTGCTATAACAAAATACCTTAAAGTGGGTAATTTATAAATATTAGAAATTTATTTGTCATAGTTCTGGAGGCTGGGAAGTCCAAAATCAAGGTGCCAGCACATTCAGTGTCTGGTGGGGGCTCTCTGCTTTATAAACAGCACTTCTTGCAGTGTCCTCACATGGTGAAAGGGGCAAACAGCTCCCTCAAACCTCTTGAACTAATTTCATTTATGTGGGATCCACCCTCATGACTTAATCTCCTTCTAAAAGGTCCCACCTCTTAATATTATCACATTGTCAATTAAGTTTCAACACATGAATTTTGTGAGGACACATTCAGATCATAGTGTATGCTAAGTGAAAAAAGCTAAAAATCACAATGGGATACTACCATTCACCTATCAGATTGGCTGATATGGAAAAGACTGACAATACCAAGTACTGGTGAGAATTTGGCAGTTTCTTAAAATGTTAAACATGCACCTATCATGTCATGCAAGTATACCACTTCTAGGTAATTATATAAAACTTCCCCAAATGTATAAGAATCTATTGTAACAGAAGGAAGATGCATGGTTTCTTGGAAATGGAGGTTCAGGGAGGGGGCTCCTACAGGAGAAGTTATGATGGGTAGAAGAAAACTTTTGAGAGTGATGCATCTGTTTACTCTCTTTATTGTGGTGATGGTTTTCTGGGGTATACATGTGTCAAAGCTTATTACATTTACATATAATGCAGGTTTTTATGTCAAATATCTTTTAACAAAGCCTTTTTTCTTATTCTTCAACTTTCATTTTAGATTCAAGAGGTACATGTGCAGGTTTGTTACCTGGTTATATTGCCTGATGCTGAGGTTTGGGGTACAAATGATCCTGTCATCCAGGTGCTAAGCACAGAACCCAACAGTTAGTTTTTCAACCCTTGCTCCCCTCCCTCCCCAATCTAGTAGTCCCCAGTGTGTATTTGGTTTCTGGTTTCTGTGTTAATTCACTTAGGATAATGGCCTCCACCTGCAACCAGGTTGCTGCAAATTGCAGCACATGATTTTGTTCTTTCTTATGAATGCATAGTATTCCATGGTGTATATGTACGTTTTCCTTATCCAATCCACCATTGATGGACAGCTAGGGTGATTCCATGTCTTTGCTATTATGAATTAGTGCTGCAATGAACATGCTAGTGCATGTGCCTTTTTGGTACAAAAATTTGTTTTCTTTTGGATATATGCCAAGTAATGGGATTGCTGGAACAAATGGTAGTTCTGTTTTGAGATATTTGAGAAACCGCTAAAGTACCTTCCACAGTGGCTGAACTAATTTACATTCC
This sequence comes from Papio anubis, assembly GCF_008728515.1. Taxonomy (NCBI): domain Eukaryota; kingdom Metazoa; phylum Chordata; class Mammalia; order Primates; family Cercopithecidae; genus Papio; species Papio anubis. The sequence continues at coordinate 3,066,405 of NC_044996.1, read as the reverse complement.
CACCAATAGTGTATAAGCATTCCCTTTTTTCTGCAGCCTCACCAACATCTGTTGTTTTTGACTTTTCAAGAATAGCCATTCTTACTGGTGTGAGATGATATCTCATTGTGGTTTTGATTTGCATTTATCTGATGATTAGTGATGCTGAACATTTTCACAATGGTTTGCTGCTTGTATGCAATCTTTTGAGAAGTGTCTCTTTGTGTCTTTTGCTCAGTTTTTAAATGGGGTTATGGGTTATTTTTCCTTGTTGAATTAAGTTCCTTATAGATTCTAGATATTAGATCTTTGTTAGATGCATACTTTTCAACTATTTCCCCCATTCTCTGTTGATACTTTATCTTGCTGTGCAGAAGTTTTTTTCGTTTAATTAGATCTGACTTGTCAATTTTTATTTTTGCTGCAATTGCTTTTGAGGACTTTGTCATAAATTATTTCCCAAGGCCCATGTCCAGAATAGTGTTTCCTGAGATTTTCTTCTAGGATTCTGATATGATTTGGGTCTGTGTTCCTACCCAAATCTCATGTCAAATTGTAATCCCCAGGGTTGGAAGAGGGGCCTGGTGGAAGGGAATTGTATCATGGGGGCGGATTTCTCCCCAATGTTCTCATAATAATGAGTGAGATCTCACAAGATCTGATTGCTTATAAAAGTACGTAGCACTTCCCCCCTCTCTTTCTCTTCCTCCTGCTCCAGCCATGTAAGACGTGCCTCCTTCCTCTGCCTTCTGCCATGATTGTAAGTTTCCTGAGGCCTCCCTAGCCATGCTTCCTGTACAGTCTGCCAAACTGTGAGTCAGTTAAAGCCCTTTTCCTTTTCAATTACTCAGTCTCAGGTAGATCTTTATAGCAACGCGAGAACAGACTAATACAGATCCTTACAGTTTGAGGTCTTACATTTAAATCTTTATCTTGAGTTAATTTTTGTATATGGTGAAAGGGGTCCAGTTTCATTCTTTTGCATATGGTTAACCAGCTATCCCACCACCATTTATTAAATAGGGAGTCCTTTCCTCATTGCTTATTTTTGTTGACTTTGTCAAGGATTAGATGGCTGTAGGTGTGTGGCTTTATTTCTGGGTTCTCTATTATGTTCCATTGGCCTATGTGTCTGTTTTTCTACCAGTACCATGCTGTTTCAGTTACTGTAGCTTTATACTATAGTTTGAAGTCAGGTAATGTGATGCCTCCATCTTTGTTCTTTTTGCTTATGATGACTTTGGCAGTTCAGGCTATTTTTTGCTTCTATGTGAATTTTATAATAGTTTTTTCCAATTCTGTGAAAAATAACATTGGTAGTTTGATAAGAATAGCATTGAATCTGTAGATTGTTTCAGGCAATATAGTCATTTTAACAATATTGATTCTTTCAATCTATGAGCATGAAATATTTTTCCATTTATTTGTGTCATCTATGATTTCTTTTAGCAGTGTTTTGTAGTTCTCCTTGTAGAGATCTTTCACTTCCTTGGTTAGATATATTCCTAGCTATTCCACCTTTCTGTGGTATTGTAAATGTGGCTGCATTCTTGATTTGGCTCTCAGCTTGAACGTTATTGGTGTATAGAAATGCTACTGATTTTTGTATATTGATTTTGTATCCTGAAAGTTTGCTCAAGTTGTTTATCAATTCCAGAAGCTTTTTGATGGAATCTTTAGGGTTTTCTAGGTAGAGAAGCCTACTGTTTACAAGAGCTGTTTTTCAAAAATTATATTTTCTGCAGGAACAAAACAGCTTTTGAAAAGAATAAAAATAAAAGACTTGGGAAGGGAGAGTATTTAATCACTGGAATTATTTTAAAATCCTGGGATATGGTGTTAATTAAAAATCGAGACTTTTTTAATGGGTTTATTGCTATTTAAAAATACTCTGTATGGATTCAACTGCCTTCAGGAAGATGGAGTAGAGGTACTTTTCTCTGTTTAATGTGGTAGACATAACTAAACAGCCTGGACATTGGCTATACTACAAGCACAAGAAGAGTCTGAATAGTGGAAAGAAGAAAGAAAACTCTCTAGTGACCTTGGGACCAAAAGAGTGGCATGGTGGGGCACTGCCTGGGCTTCCTTTTGCCTCATATATTCCAGACTTGGAGATAAGGAAGCAACAAACCCAGAAATGCCAATAGGCACAGACAAGAAAAACCCCAATAAAAGCTTGCTCTCTCCGGCCAAAGGACCAGGAAAGGGGTAACCCATTAAGGCAGAAAGCGTTTAGACATTTACTGCTCCACTCCAGCCAGACAACACAGAAAAAAATGTGGCTCCACCCCAAACAGACAGCAAAGATCAAGTAGTGAGCCCGGATATCTAACCCTATCAGGCTATACCAAAGGATTTGAAACCCCACTCGAATGCACCCCACCAGAGATGATGACAGAGAAGACTCAGTAGGGGCCTGGGAGTTTGATTTCCTACCAGTTGGTAAGGAGGCCTAGCAGAGACTCAGGATTTCAATATGGCATAGAAATTGTGCAACCACCCCAACCACCATGATGTCAGTGCTCCACATGGAGAGCAGTAATGAGGCAGTCCTACCCCTCCAGGAAGGAGATATTCAGGGGAAGTCTAGTAGGGAGTTGGAACTGCCACCATTTCCCAACAGTAACAAAGACAACCTCCCTGGGTGTCAGTGGAGGCCAAGCTAGGAACTCATCTGGCAGTGATGAAGCAGTGGCCTCCTTCCCCTGCTAGAGCAGTGTCAGAGGAAGTTAGTTAAAATAGAAGGTTTGAACAAGATTCAGTCTTATGGCACAATACTAAAATGCCCAGGATACAATTAAAATAAAATAAAACCTCATCATGCCAAGAATCAGGAAAATCTCAACTTAAATGAGAATAGACAATCAAGACAGGCTAATACCAAGAGGACGCAGATGTTGGACTTATTCTCCGAAAAGTATTAGAAAAAAATCATCATAAAAATGTTTCAATGAATAATTACAAACACACTTAAAACACAGGAAAACAGAAAGTCTCAGCAAGAAATAGGAGATATAAAAAAAAATGGAAACTTTAGAACTAAAAAATACAATAACTGAAATTAAAACCTTAACTGATGTATTCAACAGCAGAATGGAGAGGACAGAAGGGAAATCAGTGAACTGAAGACAGAGTAGTAAAAATGATCCAGTCTGAACAACAGAGTTAAAAATAGAAGGAAAACATAAACAAAGCTGCAGGGACCAGTAGGATTGTGCCAAAAGATCTGTTATTTCTATCATCAAAGTCCCAGAAGGAGAGGAGAAAGAGACTAAGTCTGCAAATGTATTAAAATGACACCTTTTGTAAGGGGATAACAATTCAAATGACAGAGGATTTCTATGTAGAAAACACAGAGGCTAGAGAAAGTGGTACAAGATCTTTCAAGCGCAGAAAATGATCTCAACATACCAACTGAAATACAGAGAATAGAATAGTGAATTCAAAAAATTACCCAATTATATGATATCTGTAAGAAACTCACTCAAATATAATGATATAAGTAGGTTGAAAATAAACGTGAATGTTGATAGAACCTTTATTTGTAATAGTCAAAAAATTGAAACAAATAAAAATATCCTTCAATAAATAAATGGTTAAACAACCTGTGATACATACAACTCCGCAATAGAAATGAGAAAACTACTGAAAGGTGCAACAACAACTTATATGGACCTCAAGGGCATTATGCTCATTGAAAAAATCCAGTATTGAAATTCTGTTTCATACTGTGTGGCTCCATGTATATAACATTCCTGATATAACAGTTATAAATATGGACAAAGGACTATTGGTTTCCAGGAATTGGGGAATGTGGAGGGGGGGCGAAGAGTGAGTGTGATTATAAAGGGTAGCACAGGGAAGTTAGTGTAGATGGTATAGTTTTGTATCTTAATTGTATCATGATCTGTACCTTGACTGGGGTGGTAGTTGCGCAAATCTATACTTCTGATAAATTGGCAACAAATACATTGTATCAGTTTCCTGATTTTGAGGTAGTAATCCTTGGCTGAAATTGGATGGTTACTTAGAACTTCTCTACTATCATTGTAGCTTCCTTGAATCTATAATTATTTCAACATAAAACATTTTTAAAGTGTATGCAGGCCTCCATTTTTGACAAAGTATTTAAAAAGATATTCTGAATAACCCCCATTACGAAAACAACTAAAGTGCTGAGTAAATACCTCAAATCTTTTTAAATACCTAACTGTTTGGCATTGAAATATGGAATTTACCAGAGCCATGTATGAAATGATAGTGGGAATCCTGGGAGGTGAGAGAGTACCAAAGTCAGCTTTAATCCTTGGGTTTCTGGAAAATCTTAGAAGAAGTGTGCTTCTATTGTGATGGGTACATGAAGTACAAAGTACAGGAGATGAAGCCTATAGCCTTCCCAAGGAGGGAAGTCTAATGGGAGATTAATAGCAAGTATAATAGAAGATCATCTGCTTGGAAACTTGCTACAGTACCAGATGGATGAGATGACAAAGGAATTCACTTGTCATGGCCTTTGTACTGGGTAGAGGAAAAAAACAGCGCCCTGAAAAATTATAGTATTTATACATCATATATTTTATGATACACTAGTATCAAGAGTATATAAATAACTCTTACAACTCAAAAATAAAAAGACAGATATCCTAATTTTAAAATGGGCAGAAGATTTCAATAGACATTTCTCCAAAGAACATATATGAATGACCAATAAGCATAATAAAAGAAGCCCGATCTTATTAGGCATTAGGGAAATACAAATCAAAACCACAGTGAGATACCACTTCACATCCACTAGGAAGGCTGGAATCTAAAAGACAGATAATAACAAGTGTTGGTGAGGATGTGGAGAAACTGAAATCATCATACATTGCTAGGATTGTAACATGGTGCAGCCACTTTGGAACGGTTTAGCAGTTGTTCAAAAGTGTAAAAATGGAGTCATCATTTGACCCAGCAATTCCACTTCTTGGTATACACCCAAGAAAAATGAAAACATATGTCCACACAAAAATCTGTACAAAAATGTTTATAGCAGCACTATTCACAATATCCCAAAGGTAGCAACAACTTACATGTCGATCAGTGGAAGACTAGATAAACAAAATGTGGCATATTCATACAATGGAATATTATTTGGCCCTAAAAAGAATGCTGCAACATAGATGAAGCTTGAAAACATTATGCTATGTAAAAAACGCCCCACATTCCCCACATTGCACAGATGGAAAAATTGAGACTCAGGGAAGAGATGGCACTTGCTACTTAGTAAGTTAGTGCAGAGCAGGGACTGGAATGTGAATGTCCTCACCCCTGTCCCAGGCTCTTACCACTGTACAACTTGTCATCCACATTCTTATTTCCTTCTCCTTTCCCTTCCTTTCCTTTCCCTCCTCTCCAAAGCAGACCCTATCTTCTCACATATTTGCTTCAGCGTTCTTTAAAACAAAAAAATTCTGGGTATATACCCAAAGGATTACAAATCATGCTGCTATAAAGACACATGCACACGTATGTTTATTGCAGCACTATTCACAATAGCAAAGACTTGGAATCAACCCAGATGTCCATCAGTGACAGACTGGATTAAGAAAATGTGGCACATATACACCATGGAATACTATGCAGCCATAAAAAAAGGATGAGTTCGTTTCCTTTGTAGGGACATGGATGCAGCTGGAAACCATCATTCTCAGCAAACAATCATAAGAACAGAAAACCAAACCTGCATGTTCTCACTCATGGGTGGGAACTGAACAATGAGATCACTTGGGCGCCCAGGAAAGGGAACATCACACAGGCCCTATTGTGGGGAGGGGAGGGAGGAGGGATAGCATTAGGAAATATACCAAAAATGTAAGCTTGACGAGTTAATGGGTGCAGCACACCAACATGGCACATGTATACATATGTAACAAACCTGCACATTGTGCACATGTACCCTAGAACTTAAAGTATAAAAATAAATAAATAAAAATAAAATAAAATAAAATAAATCCCCCCCCAAAAAAATTCTTCCTTTTCTCTCTCCCTCAACTTGCACACAACTGTCCTTAGTCTCCTCTCTGATACAAAGAACTTTCTCTCGCCCTCCTTCCAACTTCCTTTTTTTTAAAAAAACCAGGCTACTATTTTCTCAAAGAGTGATTTAAAGCTGGTTCTCTATAGTAGACTGTAATCAGGGTCATACTTTCCCTTCAATCCAACATCATTCCTCAAAGTACTGGACACAGCTTCTGGGGTTTGTGTATAAGCATGCCAGGCTGTGAAGAGTGCACATCTGAGGGCGGAGGGGGAGCGGAAAGTTGTCCCACAGGAGTGGAGGTGTAAGCAGGTTGGGCAATTGCCATTCCATGAAGGTCTGAGGCCCTAGCTATGGTTTCTTAATCTTCTCCTTTCCTCCTCTCCTCAGTACCACTGAGTATCTTTATATTTGAAATGGGAAGTATGTATTTAAATAATTCTGTCTGGAACTTGTGCCAAAAACTGCTGTTTTTTCCCCTTATTAGTCTATCTTGTATCTGCAGCCTCTGTTTCTGATTATTTAGAAGGTGACTCACATCTAGCTGTTGGAATGAAGAAGAGAAGAGGCCTTCTAGAGCAAGCCATGTGAGTAGGGGGAGTGGAGAAACTCATCCATGAGAACCTGAGTCATGTTTAGCCACCATGTTGATAGTCCCAGGGAGGCAAGTGGGGCCCTAGGGAGGGGTGGGTGCTCTGTGGGATGATATTGTCCCAACAGTAGCATTTTCCACAGCTTGTCTGGGAGGGTGTCCTCTTCAGGGAACCAGGTCTGGGCTGGCCATCCAGTTCTGACTTTCCTGCTGACTCGCTGCTTTTATGAGATCCTCACTTTTCCTTTCACAGTATCTCCAGAACACTAACAAATCAAATTCCTGTATTTCAAACAAAATCACAGCAGACGAATAACTCCAGGAGTTCTCTCCTATAGATAAAGTGATTGCTCCTCCTTTCTGTCTTTCCCCAGTATTTCTATACAGCTGGTCTATTTCTATAGTCTTGGTAGATAGCCTAGAGATCATGTCTTCTCTTCCCTCCTCCCGCCTCTTTTCACTTTTTTCTTCCAACACTTTCACCTGGAGGGCGACCAGAGTGAAGGCTATGGCTGCAGCAGGTCCAGGATAGATGGGAGTGGAATCTTCCAGGGACCTTGCCTTAGTCAAGGGCCAGGGCTGTGCCTGCCTCTCCCCACCTTTACCAGGTTTCTTGGGCACCAGTCAGAGTCCAGCACATTGTCGTCACTGTGCACAACTGTCCTTGGTCTCCTCTTTGATGCAAAGAACATATAAGGATTCTAATCTCAACCTTCCGGGGACTAAGGTCTCAGGCCGAGTGGGGGGCCCTGGCTGGCCAGCTCATGGCTGTTTCAGTGGGTGAGGCACTTGGCATCTGGAATAACCTATGGCAGTGGGAGTACAGCCTTGAGAAGGCATGGGGCTCATTTGCTGGCTAGGCACCCATGAGCCTTTTCATACCCAGCAGCCTGGGAGGAAACCAGGGAAATCCCTAAGGAAACTACAAGAACTTCAGGAAGGTGACATGGTCAACATACAAAAATGAAGTGTTATTACACATAACTACAAGTAAAAAACAGGGAATCAAAAGTTTAAAATACCATTTTAATAGCTCCATACACGTAATATGTATGTATAAATCTTAAAAATTATGCATAGGATCTATATGCCAAAAATAACAAAACGCTGATTAAATAAATCAAATATGACCTAATTAATTCATTCATTCATTAATAGAGACACATACCGTGTTAGTGGACTGGTAGACCCAACCTAGTAAAGATGTCAATTCTCACTCAATTGATCTATATATTCAAAGATAGATCCATCAAAATTGCAGCAGGATTTTTGTAAATATAAATAGGCTGATTCCAAAAGTTCATGGAAGGGAAAAGGAACTAGAATACCTAAAACAATTATAATATGCTGTTAAACACAGATGCAAAAGTCCTCAACAAAATACCAGCAAACTGAATTCAACAGCATATTAACAGAATTATGCACCATGATCAAGTGGAATTTATCCTGGGGATGCAAAAGCTCCTTGATATTGTTCCTGGCAATGACTTTATGACTGTGACTCCAAAAACTCAGGCAACAAAAGCAAAAATAAACACACGGAGTTCAATCAAACTGGAAAAGTTTCTGCACAGCAAAGGAAACAATCAATGAGATGGAAAGGCAACCTACGGAATTGGAGGAAATACTTGCAAACCATATGTCTGATAGAGAGCTAATATCCAAAATATATAAGGAAGTCATATTAATTCAACAGTAAAAAAAAAATTAAAATAGGCAAAATATCTGAATGGACATTTCTCTAAAGAAGGCCAAGAGGTATATAAAAAGTGATCAACATCACTAATCATCGGGGAAATGAAAATCAAAACTACAATGAGGTATCATCTTACCTCTTAGAATAGCTATTATCAAAAAGTCAAATGATAAGCTTTGGTAAGGATGGGGATGAAAGAACACCCTTGTATATTGGTTGCTGGGAGTCTCTATTGGCACCGACATTATGGAAAACAGTATGGAAGTTTTTCAGAAAATGAAAAATAACCCCCGTGATCCACCAATCCCAGCTCTGGGTAAATATCCAAAGAAATTAAAATTGGGATCTCAGAGAGACATCTGCACTCCCATGTTCATTGCAGCATTATTCACAGTAGCAAAGGTATGGAAACAACCTACATGTCCATCAGTGGATGGATGGATGAATAAAGAAACTGTTACTATTCAGACATAAAAAAATGAAATCTTGTCATGTGCAGCAATATGGATGAAACTGAAGGACATTATACCAAGTAAAATAAATCAGGCACAAAAGGACAAATACTGCATGATCTCATTTACATGGGGAATCTAAATAAATCAACCTCATAGAAACAGAGAGTAGAAAAGTGGTTGTCAAGGGCTGGGAGTTGGTGGAAATGGAGGAATCCTGGTCAATGGCTACAAAATTTCAGTCATAAGATGAGTAAGTTCTGGAGATCTGATATACAGCATGGTTACTATAGTTAATAATAACGTATTATATGTACTTGAAATTTGCTAAGAGAGTAGATCTTAAGTGTATTCACCACATGTAAAAAGTGACTATACAGACATTTTTATTTGTCAAAAAGTTATAAAAAGCATAATAAATTTGGAAGTTTGGAAGAATTACACCCCCTGATTTTACGATAAGCCTATAGTAATCAAGACCTTGTGATGTTGGTTAAGGGATGGACACAGATCAATGAAACTGAGTAGAGAGCCCAGAAGTACACCCATATAAGTATGGCCTGTAGAGTTTTACCAAGACCTAAAGCAATTCAATTGACACATGTTGGTAGTTTCAGTAAATGGTATCGGAACAATTAGATATCCAGCTGTAAAAAGTGTATCATAGACCTAAAAGTTAAATGAAAAAGAACAACACTTTTAAAGAAAGCATTGCAGAAAATCTCATGACCTGGACTAGGCAAAGAGGTCTTGAACATGACAACAACAGTAGGATTCATAGAGGAAACAAATAAATTAGAATTTCTCAAAATTAAACACTTTCGCTCTTAGACAATAAAAAGTCAAAAAGTCAACAATGGAGGAGAAGTAAATATTTGCAAATCGTATATCCAACAAAGGATTTGTATCTAGAATACATAATGAGCTCTCAAAACTTAACAATTAAAAAACACGTGGCCCAGTTTTTTTGTTGCTGCTTGTTGTTTTTGAGACAGAGTCTCACTCTTTTTTTTTTTTTTAGACGGTGTCTTGCTCTGTCACCCAGGCTGGAGTGGTGCGATCTCAGCTCACTGCAACCTCCACCTCCCGGGTTCAAGCGATTCTCCTGCCTCAGCCTCCTGAGTACAGGTGTGTGCCACCATGCCCGGCTAATTTTTGTATTTTTTTAGTAGAGACGGGGTTTCACCATATTGGTCAGGCTGGTCTCAGATTCCTGACCTCATGATCCACCCACCTCAGCTTCCCAAAGTGCTGGGATTACAGGCATGAGCCACCGTGCCCAGCCTAACTCAGTTTTGATAAGGAGCAAAATACCTCAATCAGTACTTCACCAAAGTGGGCATATGATGTAAAATAAGCACATAAAAAATTGTTTTACATCATTAGCCATCAGAAAAACGTAAACTAAAATCAAAATGAGATAACACTACACATATTGGAAAATGATTAAAATTTTAAAATTGACATTACTAAGTGCTAGCAAGGATAAAGAACAACTTGAAACTCATACATTACTGTGGGAATGTAAAATGTTATAGTCATTGCAGAAGATGATTTGGTAATTTTCCAAAAACATACACTTACCATATGACTCAGCAATGCCACTCCTGGGAGAAATAACAATGTTTGTTCACACAAAAGCCTACACCTGAATTTTTATAACAGTTCTATTCATATTTGCACAAAATCTGCAAACAACCCAAATATACTTCCATGGGTGTTGGCTAAACAAACTGTGCTGCATCCATACAATGCTATACTACTTAGCAAAAAAAAAGAAAGAAAAAAGAAAAAAAAAAAAAGATACATACAACTTGGATCAAACTCAAAGGCACTTTTGCTGACAAGTGTACTCATAATAAAATAGCAAGAAAATCCTCTTGATTATTACAGTCCTCATTTCTATCACGGGTCACATCATGGTAGCTGGTTTTCATAAGCATCATCTTCTGCTGCCCATTTTGTATCTCTTTTGCCTTCAGCAAGCACCTCAGCTGATCGTGGTTCTGTACCTAGCAGGGTGTTCCCTTTTCTCCACATCCTCGCCAGCATTTATTACTGTCTTTTGGATAAAAGCCATTTTAACTGGGGTGAGATGATATATCACTGTAGTTTTGACTTGCATTTCTCCGATGATCAATGATGTTGGACACCTTTTCATATCTTATTTGACATTTGTATGTCTTCTTTGGAGAAACGTCTATTCAGATCTTTAGCCCATTTTAAAATTGAATTATTAGGGATTTTTTCTTATGGAGATGTTTGACCTCCTTATATATTCTGGTTACGAGTCCCTTCTCAGATGAGTAGTTTGCAAATAGTTTCTCCCATTCTGTGGGTTGTCCCTTGACTTTGGTGATTGTTTCCTTTGATGTGCAGAAGCTTTTTAACTTGATGTGATTCCATTTGCCCGTTTTTACTTTGGTTGCCTGTACTGGTGGGGTATTACTCAAGAAATCATTGCCCACACCAATGTCCTGGAGAGTTTTCCAAATGTTTTCTTTTAGTAGTTTCAAAGTTTGAGGTCTTAGATTTAAGTCTTTAATCCATTTTGATTTGACTTTTATATGCGGTGAGAGATAAGGGTCTAGTTTCATTCTTCTGCATATGGATATCCAGTTATCCCAGCACCATTTATAGAAGAGATTATCCTTTCCCCAGTGTATATTCTTGACACCTTTGTCAAAAACGAGTTCACTGTAGATGTATGGATTTGTTCCTGGATTCTCTATTCTCTTCCATTGGTCTATGTGTCTGTGTTTATGGCAGTACCAAGCTGTTTTTGTTACTATTGCTTTGTAGTATAATTTGAAGTCAGGTAATGTGATTCCTCCAGTTTTGTTGTCTTTGCTCAGGATAGCTTTGCCTAACCTGGGTCTTTTGCAGTGCCATGTAAATTTCAGGATTTTTTTTTCTATTTTGGCAGAGAATATCATGGGTATTTTGATAGGGACTGTGTTGAATCTGTAGATTGCTTTAGGTAGTATGTATATTTTGATAATATTGATTCTTCCAATCCATGAACACGGAATATCTTTCCATATTTTTGTGTCCTCTTCAGTTTCTTCCACTAATATTTTATAGTTTTCATTGTAGAGATCTTTCACTTCTTCAGGTAAGGTAATTCCTAGGTATTTAATTTTCTTTGCAGCGATTGTAAATGGGATTGCTTTCTTGATTTGTTTTACAGATTGTTCACCATTGGCATATAAAAATGCTAATTTTTGTATGCTGATTTTGCATCCTGCAACTTTACTGAATATTTTTCAGTTCTAATAAGTTTTTTGGAGAAGTCTTTAGGTTTTTCCAAATACAAGAACATATCATCTGCAAACAAGGATAATTTGAATTCTTCCTTTCCAGTTTGGATGCCCTTTATTTCTTTCTCTTGTCTGACTGCAATAGCTAGGAATTCCAGTACTATGTTAAATAAAAATTATGAAAGTGGGCATCCTTGTCATATTCCAGAGCTTAGAGGAAAAACTTTCAGTTTTTCCCCATTCAGTCTGATACTAGCTGTGCATCTGTCATATATGGCTTTTATTGTATTGAGGTACGTTCCTTCTATACTCAGTTTTTTGAGGGATTTTATCATGAAAGATGTTACGTTTTATTGAATGCTTTTTCAGTATCAATTGAAATGATCATATGGTTTTTGTCCTTCATTCTGTTGATATGATGTATCACATTGATTGATTTGTGTATGTTGAATCATACTGGCATCCCTGCGATAAATCCCACTTGGTCATGGTACCTAAGCTGCAATATAAAATCCCCTTTACTCTTCTCTCTGCTTTTCTCAAGCAGAAAGAGTCTCTCCCTGTAGCCACCACAGCTGGGAAATTGCTGGGTCACACCTGAAGCCAGCACATCTCTGAGTGTCACCCAAGGTCCATAGCAAATACTGTCTGGGTACCCCTGCTGACCATTCAAGGCCCAAGGGATATTTAGTCAGCGGGTGATGAATCCTGTCAGGACTGGTTCCTTTGCTTCAAGGCAGTGGGTTCCCTTCTAGCTCAAGAGGTGTCTAGAAATGTCATCTGTTAGCTAGGGTCTGGAATGGGGTCCTCAGGACTCTGCCTGGTGCCCTATCCCGCTGTGGCTGAACTAGTATCCAAGTTGCAAGGGAAAGTCCTCTTTACTCTTCCCTCTCCTCTCTTGAGTTTCCTGTACCTGCAAGCTGTACTGCCTGCGGCTGGGGGAGAGGTGGTGCGAACACCCGCTTGGCCACCCCGGTTGTTGTCTCACTAGGTTACATGCCCCCCAAGTCCACTGGCTCTGAGCTTAGCCCAGCACCAGGACTTGCTCAAGAATTGTAATCCTTGTGGCCTAGACTGCCTTTCATTTAGCACCACGGACCATTTTAGCCCACAGTGACGAGGCTTGAGGAACTCAGGTTCCGACCGCTGGTTAGGGCTTGTCCAAATGCTCCCTCTGTGGGTACTGGCTGATTTATGCCTGGTGTTGCTTTCTGCTGTGACAGGGCAGTAGTCAGTTCCAACACAAAGTCCCACAATCACTGCCCTCTCTCTCCCTTAAACACAGAGATTCTCTTTCTGTGCCACACAGCCACTGCTGGGAGATGGGGTAGGGGTGGTGTTAGCAATTCAAGACTGTCTTTGCTACCCTCTTCAGTGCCCCTTTCATTGGTATGAAGTTAAAACCAGGTACTATGATCACTCACCTGATTTTTCATTCTCATTAAAATGTTCTTTGTGTGGACAGTTGTTCAATTTGATCTTCCTGCAGGGAGGACAATTGGTGGAGGCTTCTGTTTGGCCATCTTGTTCTGCCTGCAAGCCAAAAGTATTTTTAACATTAGAAAGAAATTCAATTGTAATTATGTACATACAAGATACAGTAGAAAAACATTTGGTCATTTCGATGAGTACAGAAAAAGCCTCTGAAAGAAATACTATGCGATTTCAAATTAACAACTTTTAGCAAACTAAGATGAAGAGGAACTTCAATTTCCTAAAATTGGCAGCAACCATATAAAAAATACGAACTGTTAGGAGAAGCATTCACATTCATGTCAGGCACAAGCCATTGACATATGCTGTCATGGCTACCGTCCATAGCTGCAGTGGGTAACAAAAATGCAAAAGAGTCAGAGCTATGGATATCAAAATGAAAAAGAGGTATGAAGATTGAAAAGAAACACAGTATTTGTTGAGAATATGATTATCGATCAAGAAAATTCAAAGGAAAAGACACATGGAATATTCAAATAATTAAGAGGATTCAGAAAACAGCAAATGGTAGATCACTATAGCAAAATCAAGAGGATTGCCACACAAAAGCAACTTAGAACATATAAAACAGAAAATATAGCATTCAAAAAAGCAATAAAATCCAAAATTAAACAGAAGCCTAACAAAAATATATGAGATATTAACGCAGGCAACTGTATAAGTTTACTGATAGATTCTGGAAAAAAATTTCCAAGTAAATGGAGGAGTATCCCATATTCGTTGATGGAAAACAGAATATTGCAAGGATGTCAATTCTGCTTAAATTATGTACAGATCTAGTGCCTTACCTGTAGCTGTCAAAATAACAATCAAGTTCAGGCTGCTGTGTTCTGTTCCCAAAATCAATTCTGAAAAACTATACAATGGAAAAAGAAAAAAAAAAAGTATTAGCAATAAAATCTAAACAACAAAACAGAGAAATCCCTGGGGAGACTAAGACTTTCTTGAACTGGTACTTGTGTTTGGGGCATGCGGTAGTGGCAGAGAAGTTGGGGAGGTCTGTAGCCTGTGCTGACAGCACACTACGGAATGGGTAGAAAAAAAATTTTAAACTCCCATCCCATTATTATTGCCTAATATGAGGCAGCATCTCACAATGTGATGCCAGTAGCCCTGGGGTAATATCAGGACACCAGGAATCTTGGTGTGATTGAGACACGATGGCTCCAGAGTTCTGTTAATACCCACTTGAAACCATCTTAGTAGGTGAGGCCTGGCCTTCCAAAAATATAATTTAAATAGAATATAAAGAATGAACTAGAAGTGGAATAGCGTGAGTGAATCATACATAGTATGAGTAGATATTGTTTAATAAAATAAGTGTATGTAATATATATTTACACATTTATCTGTAAAGATATATACATGTGAATACATAAAATTCGTATATAATAGACATATATACCTACATAGGAGTTTATGTATCTAAACATAAGCGTAGTCTACATATATGACATATAATGTACACATACAATTAGCAGAAATGTAAAATTTATTTCTCACTGTATGAATGCGGATTAAAATATGCAAGTCACTAAACTGTATAATGAAATGTCAGATAAATTCAAAGTGCAGGACTCCTCAATTCTCTTGCTGCTGCTCAGCCTCTTCAGTGTAAAAATAAACCCTTTAGGACAAAAGGTTTGACAAGTCAACTTCTGGCTGGGGAGGAGCCCCCGTGGGAAGGTGTCTATCTTCTCTCAGAGGTCACTACAATCACAGGTGCTGCAGCTCCCCAGGGAGCACCTGGCCTGGGACCCGCAGCCATTCTCTGCAAGGGGTACAGCTGGGCAAATACTCAGAGGTGACAGAAACTGAGCATCCTCCACCCATCACTTCATCAAAGAGTCAGGAGCCAGGAGGAGGGCCCTCCTGAGTGAGGATTGGGGGTCCACTCACCCCACATAGAGGGGCCACAGAATCCAGTTCAGCCCCTCCTGTCAGCCTTGGAAGACCCTGGCAATGTTGTCGCCCCGACCATATCCCTCCCTCCACTGCCACCTCAGGGGACTTGGAGTCAGTGCTTTGGTCTGAGGGGAGCAGACACCATCCGCACAGGATGGGATCCAGGCTCTGCCAGGCATCAAGGTCAGGACCCTGAGGATGACTGAGAGTCCGCACCCCCTTGACCTCGACCCCCACCTCCACCCTCACGACCCCCACCCCCATTTCCACCCCCACTCATAGCAGAATCCGGTACAACACCTGCAGTCAACCCGAGGAAGCCCCAGGCTTGGTGGCCGGCTGCGACGCCTAGGGGTCAGAGAAGCGAGGGTCTCGGTCTGAGGGGCGGCTTGAGATCGGCAGAGGGAAGTGGACCCAGGCTCTGTGAGGAGGCAAGGTGAGAGGCTGAGGGAGGACTGAGGACGCCTCCACCTCAGATAGAGGGCCCCAAATCATTCAGCGTCGCCCCTGCTGCCAGCCCTGCACCACCTGGGGGCGTGCTTCTCAGTCTGGGTCACCCCCCGGCACCCTGCCAACCCCTGCCGCTTATGCCACAGGGGACTCTGGAGTCAGAGCTTGGTGTGACCAAAGCAGGGGTGGTTAGGAGAGGGCAGGGCCCAGGTTCTGCCAGGCTTCAAGGTGAGGACCCTGAGGAACGACTGAGGGCCCTCCTCATCGCCAGGCCCACCGTCACCGCCAGGACCTACAGCCTCAGGATCCCCACCCCTATCCCCATCATCACCCCCATCCTCGCCCCCACCCCTCCTCCATTCCCATTCCCATTCCCATTCCCACCCCGACAGAATCAGGTTTTGCCCCTGCGGTCAACGCAGGAAAGCCCCAGATGCCCGGATGTGACGCCACTGATTTGCGCCTCAGGGATCAGAGGGAAGCAAGGGCCTGGTTTTGAGGGGCGGCCTAAGAGCGGCGGAGGAAAGCGGGCCCAGGCTTTGTGTGAAGGAAAGGTGAGGCGCTGAGGGAGAACTCGGGACGCCACGTTGCAAGCCAAGAAAGAGGATCCTAAATAATCCAGCACCAGCACTGCTGCCAACCCAGGACCACCCCGGGGGCGGACTTCTCAGGCTGGGCCTCCCCCAGCTCTCTGCCACTTAAACCTCAGGGGACTCTGGAGTCAGAGGTTGGTGTGACCAGGGCAGGGCTGCCTAGGAGAGGGCAGCAGCCAGGCTCTGCCAGCCATCACATTCAGGACCCTCAGAGAGGGTTGAGGGCTCCACAGAGCGGGGCTCTGTCCTTGCTGTCACCCCTGGGAATTTCCGGGCATGGTGGCCAGGCATGTAGATCCTGGCATCTGAATCCAGGGCTGACGGAGGGAAGGGGCTTCATGTCATGAGCACGGCTCGTGGGGAGCAGAGGGAGGGCCCAGGCCCTGCTGGGAGACAAGGGAGACCTGACAGAGGCCTGAGGGCACCCAGGACCTCAGGACAGGGGGCCCACCCTCCCCCTGTTTGAGACTGAGGTGCCTCCTCATTTGGCCTTGGGAATCTGAGGGATGAAGACTCAGCTCAGCAGGCTGGGGTGGGGCCCAAGCCTGCCAGGAGTCAAGGGCAGGAAGAAGAGGGAGGACTGACGGGAACTTGCAGTCCAAATCAGTGGGGACCTCGACCCTGGGAGGTCCCAGGCACAGTGGCCACATGTGGCCTGAACTCGCTGTGCCTTTGGGGTGTCAGGGAGGAGAGGGCTGTGGTTTGGGGAGTGGGGCCTCAGGTCAGCAGAGAGAGGAGTTCCAGAGCTCTGAAGGATGACTCAGAAGACCTTTCTTCCCAGACTTAGGAAACCTGCCCCTACTGTCAGTCCTGGGAGGCCTCGGCAGGACTGTGGGGAAGGGATGCTGTCCCACCACTTTCTCCCTGAGGGTATCAGGAACATGGTGGCCTTGGCATACAGTTCAGCAGAAGGGAAAGAGCGGGGCCCTGTCAGGATTCAATCTGAATACCTGGAAGACACCCAGACAGTGGAGGCCCCCCCGAAACCTGCACCTTCTGTCAGCTTTGGGAATCCCACGCAGGGGTGACGGTGTGGTGCCCTCTCACCTCTACCTCCCAGGTCTCAGTGAGGTGGGGGCCTTGGTCTGAGGGGCGTCCTCAGCTCAGCAGAGGTAGCCACACCTGGTCAGCACAGGGTAGAGTCCAGGGTCTTCCAGGAGTGATTGGGAGGAAGTTTGGTAAGGACTGAAGATAAGAAATTACCTCCACATCATAAAGAGGAAGGGAACTTGCAGAGCCGCCCAGCTTCCCCTGTTCTCAGCCCTGGGAGGCCCCAGGCAGGGATGGCATGTGGCATGCCTTCATTTCTGCCATGTGGTTGGAGGCGGGAGGTCTCAGGGAGGTGAGGACCTTGGTCCCAGTGACACTGATAGGCCAGTAGAGGGAGCCACACCAGGTCAGCAGAGGGAGGAGTCCAAGGATCTGCAGGACCCAAGGTGTGCACCTTTCATGAGGACTGGAGGTACCCCCATCCCAGAAAGAAGAGACCCCGCAGAGTCTGCTGTCCTTGTTCTTGGCTCTGGGGGGACCTGATCCACGGTAGCCCTAAGTGGCAATCTCAGTTGTGCCATGGGCAGGAAGTTAGAGAACCCTCAGGGAGATGTGTAAAGGGGAGATGTCTGCTCACCTCACGGGGCTGAGGGTTGAGGACCGGCAGGTCCCGGCAGGAGTAAAGATGAATAACCCACAGGAGGACTTTGGAACTTCCACCCTATAGAACAAAAGGGGGCAGCCCCTGGTGTCAGCCCTGAACACCCCATGGAAGGTTGATGGGATGTGAGTCCTCCTCACTTCGGCTTTGGGATCTCAGGGAAGTGAGGACCTTGGTCTCAGTGGGTTACTCAGGCCAACACAGGGACCCCCATCTGATTGACAGACAGAGTGGACCCAGGATCTGCTAAGACCCTAGGTAAGGAACCTGAGGGAGGATGAAGGGTACCCCTGGACCAGAAGGCAGATGGAGGCCCCACAGAAATCTGCCTTGCCCCTGTTGTTTCCCCAGAGAGCATGGTCAGACCTGTCAGTTGAGGCCTCCTCTCTTATACCAGGATCAGTGGTCTCAGGGAGGGGGAGGCCTTGGTTGGAGGGGCTGCATTTAGGTCAGAGGGAGGGTCCCAGGCTCAGCCAGCAGTCAAGCTGAGGACTAAGTGGACCCCACACAGAGAATGCAAATGACCCAGCCCTGCCCTGCCTTTTCTGTCAGGCATGGGAAGCTGCAGGGAACAGTGGGTGGATGGAATCCCCTCACTTCCTTTACTGGTGTATCTTGGAGATAGGGCTTTGACTTAAGGTGGTGGCCTCAAGTCAACAGGAAGAGTCCCGGGATCTGCAGGCATCAAGATGTGGACCAAGCAGGTTCCTCATCTCAGGACATACGGACCCACCTGAATATGGCCACCTCTTACTGTCCTTGCTGTGAAGCCTTGAGCAGGTGTGGCCAGATGTGGGTCCCCTCATACCCTTCTGTTCCATATCAGGAATATGAGCTCTTGATCTGAGATTTTCTCAGGCCAGCAAAGGGGCAGGATTCAGGCCCTGCTAGGAGAAATGTGAAGGCCCTGGGTGAGCATAGAAGGGACCATCTATGCAAATGAGTGGGGGAACTGACAGAGTCCAGCCCACCCTCCTGACAGTGCTGGGGGACTGAGGCAGTGCTTGCAGCCTGCACCCTGGGGGCCCCTTGATTCCTCTTCTAGGAGCTCCAGGAACTTGGAGGTGAGGCTTTAGTCTGAGTCAGTGTCCTCAAGTCACAGAGCAGAGGAGACCCAGGCAGTGTCAGCAGTCAAGTTGAGGTGTTCACCCTGAATGTATACCAAGGGTCCCACCCACCCATAATGGATGGGACTCCAGAGCGCCCAGCCCCACCGGCCCTACCATCAGTGTTGGAGCCTTGGCCTCTGCTGGCTGGCTGTAACCTCAGGAGCTGTCTCACTTCTCTTCAGATTCTCAGGGGACAGGCTGACCAGGAGGACAGGAACCCAAGGAGGCCCTAGAGGAGCACTGAAGGAGAAAATCCATAAATAGGCGTTTGTTAGAGCCTCCAAGGTTTGGTTCTTAGCTGAGGTCTCTCACACGCTCCCTCTCTTCCCAGACCTGTGGATCCCCATTACCCAGCTCCTGCCCACACTCCCGTCTGCTGCCCTGACCAGAGTCATCATGCCTCTTGGGCAGAGGAGTCAGCACTACATGCCTGAGGAAGGCCGTGAGGCCCAAGGAGAGACCCCTGGCCTGGTGGGTGGGCAGGATCCTGTGCCTGAGGAGGAGGAGGCTGCCTCTTCTTCCTCTAGTCCGATCATGGGCACCCTGGAGTTGTGTGCTCCTGGGGCACTGAGTCCTCCCCAGAGTATGCAGGGAGCCTCCTCCTCCCCCACTACCATCAATAACACTCTATGGAACCAATCTGATGAGGGCTCCAGCAACCAAGAAAAGAAGGAGCCAATCACCTTGCCCAACCCAAGTGTCATGGAGTCCTTGCTCCGAGAAGCACTCTGACAAGGTGTCTGATTTAGTTAGTGTCCTGCTCCACAAGTTTCAAATTAAGGAGTCAATCACAAAGCCAGAAATGGTGGATAGTGTCATCAAAAATTACAAAGACTACTTTCCTTTCATTTTCAAGGAATCCTCCGAGTACATGCAGCTGATCTTTGGCATTGACGTGAAGGGAGTGGTCCTCCCCGGTCATTCCTATGTCCTTGTCACCTCCCTGGGCCTCTCCTATGATGGCATGCTGGTTGATGACCTGAGCAAGCCCAAGACGGACCTCCTAATAATTGTCCTGTGTGTGATCTACATGGAGGGCAACTGTGCCCCAGAGGAGGTTATGTGGGAAGCCCTGAATGTGATAGAGGTGTATGCTGGGTGGGAGCACTTCATCTATGGGGAGCCCAGGAAGCTGCTCACCCAGGATTGGGTGCAGGAAAATTACCTGGAGTACTGGCAGGTGCCCAGAAGTGATCCTGCATGCTATGCGTTCCTGTGGGGTCCAAGGGCCCATGCTGAAACCAGCAAGAAGAAAGTCTTGGAGTACGTGACCAAGATCAGTGGAAGAGAACCCACTTCATACCCATTCCTGTATGAAGAGGATTTGAGAGAGGAGGAAGAGAGAGTTTCAGCAGGAGATGCAGCCAGGGTCAGTGAAGGGTGAGGGGTATATACTAGTGCACGTTCCAGGGCCACATCCAGCAGCTTCTCCACTCAGTGTGACACGAGGCCCATTCTTCACTCTAAAGAGAGCAGTTGGCGTTCTCACTAGTGAAAGGCACGGTGGGTGGAAGGGAACACATTGTATAATGTCTTTGTGTTCTGTTCTATTTGGATGACTTAGAATTCGACCTTTGTTTCCTTTTGGTAATTTTCAAGTATTGTTCCTTTTAGTAGAAGAAATAACTAGCTTCAACATCTCAGTGTATTAATGATATTGGTTGCACATGTATTTTTGCTAATCCATTTCAAGAGTAAGAGTTTGCTATTTTGTAAAACATATTGGGAAGCCCTTCATCTTGTTTTGTGGTTTGGAACAAGATGCCATGGCATTGGAATAGGTGTTTCCTTGGAAAGTGAAATAAATTAGCAAAAAAATTGATGGTGTCATGAAATAGAGAAATAAAAGGAAAAGATAGGCTGCTCTGCCTATGGAGTAGCCATTCTTTTATTTACTTTCTTAATAAACTTGCTCTCACTTTACTCTATGGATTCACCTCGAATTCTTTCTTGCATGAGCTCCAAGAACCCTCTCTTGGAGTCTGGATTGGGACCCCATTCAAGTAACATCTTTCTGGTGAACTCTGATGGGACAAAACCCCCTGACCCAAAGGAAACAGACAGCTGCACTGACTGGCAGACTTAGGAGTCAGGAAAACTTTTCTTTTGGGCTATTGACAGCTTTTAACAATTCAGTAAAGTATACTTCGTGAAAAAAATTCAGAGCATATTTGTTTCTCTCTACCTAATTTCTCTAGAATGTGGAAATTACCTGTGAATATTCTTAACTTATAGCAATATAGTTATTTGCATAAGTACAATAAGGATCTGTTTTCTTTTGCAACCGGACACAATTCGAGAAACTGGTTATTTTACCAAGGCTTTGACTGGAATGGTGTTCTTTTCTTTAAGGAATCAAACTTGACTTATAGAGCCAATAAAAACCCCTTGGGAAAACTAGCCTCATAACTTGTCTACACAGTCCCTGTGCAGGGTTTCTGACCTGTGGTAAATAAAGAACGTCATTTTCTGACACGCCCAGGAGCCCCAAATTATCTTGGGACCTCAAGAGGAGAGGATTTCACCCAACTCACGGGTGTTTGATGCCACCAACCCCTGGATGGACTCAGCTTTTAAAAGGTCTTATCTGAGATTCCTTCTATGGAAGAGAGCTCCATCAAAGCCATTTATTTTTAAATTTTGTATTTATTTATTTATTTATTTATTGAGATGGAGTTTCGCTCTTGTTGCCGAGGCTGGAGTGCAGGGACGGGGGTCAATCTTGGCTCACTGCAACCTCCACCACTTGGGTTCAAGCGATTCTCTTGCCTCAGCCTCCCGAGTAGCTTGGATTACAGGCACCCACCACCACACCTGGCTAATTATATATACATATATATATTTAGTAGAGATGGAGTTTCAACATGTTGGCCTGGCTGGTCTTGAACTCCTGACCTCAGGTGATCCGCCTGCCTCAGTCTCCCAAAGTGCTGGGATTACAGGTGTGAGCCACTATGCCAGGCCCATCAAAGTCAATTTTAAAAGAGCTTATGTGAGACTGGGCATGGTGGCTCATGCCTGCAGTCCCAGCACTTTGGGAGGCCGAGGCAGGAGGATTGCTTGAGGCCAGGAGTTCGAGATCAGCCTGGGCAACATTGGGAGACTGACTCTATTAAAAAACAAAATATAAATAAAAATATAAAGAGCGTATGTGAAAAATAATTATTCTTGCTGCACTTTATACAAATGATCAGGCCGAGTATGATAAAACAAATCAGTCTTACCACGATTTGTCTTTAGTAAAAGTGGGAGACTGGAGAGAGAAAAAACATTATGGTGCAAAAACTATGGTACCCCTGTTATTAGATTCTAGTTTCATTAGTTGTTTTCAAGTTTTTTTCTGCAATTTAGACTCACTTTTCTTATTCCTGTGAACTAATCAGTGATCTCTGACTGCTATTTAGAAGAAACAAGAGGGATAGGTAATGTAAAAATCTGGATCAATATTCTAGTTCTGGGCACATACTGAAATCAGATAATGACCCCATATCTGCCTGGTTCTAACAGTTGCCCAGTTCAAGGAAAGCCTTCTTATTTAGTTTACTTGGGATAATTTTACCTATTTTGCTTTACTGTTGTGGAATACATTGGTGTTGTACTCTTGGTGTAGGAGTGCAGGATAAGCTTACTCAATGTTTTCTTAAACTGAACACTTATTAATCTTCCAGATACCGCCTTTTGTCAGAACTCAGAGTTGTGTATGACCCTCACCAAACTGACGCTTTCCGACTGAGTTCCTCTCTGCCCTGAATTCAAAAGACTCTCATAATTAGGCGGTAATATCATCACCCATATTCAGCCTGAAGAAGTTACAGAAGATGGATCTTCATCCCTCTACCACCTTTAGGAATAAAGGTTCTCGGATAAAAGAGATGGGGGAAATGTCAGAGGTGTTTGAACCAGAGCAACTCCATCTTGAATAGGGTCTGGGTAAAATAGGGCTGAGACCTACTGGGCTACATTCCCAGGAGGTAAGGCATTCTTAGTCACAGGATGAGACAGTATGTCAGCACAAGATATAAGTCATACAGACCTTGCTGATAAAACGGGTTGCAGTAAAGAAGCCAGCCAAAACCCACCAAAGCCAAGATGGTAATGAGAGTGACCTCTGGTCATCCTCACTGCTCATTATATGCATTAGCATGCTAAAAGACACTCCCACCGGCACCATGACAGTTTATAGATGCCATGGCAACGTGCGGAAGTTACCCTATATGGCTGAAAAAAGGGAGGAGCCCTCAGTTCCAAGAATTGCCCACTTTTTTCCTGAAAAACTTATGAATAATCCACCCCTTGTTTAGCAAATAATCAAGAAATAACCCTAAAAATGGGCAACCGGCCGGACACCATGGCTCAGCCTGTAATCCCAGCACTTTGGGAGGCCAAAGGGGATGGATCATGAGGTCAGGAGATTGAGACCATCCTGGCTAACACAGTGAAACCCCGTCTCTACTAAAAATACAAAAAATTTGCCGGGCGGGGTGGCAAGCACCTGTAGTCCAGCTACTTGGGAGAATGGGGCAGGAGAATGGTGTGAACCAGGAAGGCGGAGCTTTCAGTGAGCCGAGATCACGCCCCTGCAATCCAGCCTGGGCGACAGGGTGAGACTCAGTCTCAAAAAAAAAAAAAAAAAAAAAAAAAAAAAAAAGGACAACCAGCAGCAGCCATTCTTTTATTTCTTTACTTTCTTAATAAACTTGCTCTCACTTTACTCTAAAAAATAAAAATAAAAGGAAAAGACAGTTAATTCTCAGCTTTTTATTCATGTGTTGTTCTATAAAATTAAACCATATATGTGTACCTGGATTTTCTTGGCTTATTCAAGGATGTAGGAGAAATTATATCTTAAATGGAAGTCCTGGTCACTGGCTCATTCTTTCTCAAACATTCACTGAACATCTGCTCTTTGGAAGGCCCTATGTTAGTGGAGATACTGGAATAAGTCAGACCCACCCCTACCCGAAGGGTGGTAGAATCTAGGAGCTATAGTCATAAAATTAAGTTGGTGAGATGTCCTCTAAGACCTAGAGGAAGGGCCGGGCGCGGTGGCTCACGCCTGTAATCCCAGCACTTTGGGAGGCCGAGACGGGCGGATCACGAGGTCAGGAGATCGAAACCATCCTGGCTAACACAGTGAACCCCGCCTCTACTAAAAAATACAAAAAACTAGCCACAGGTGTATGGGCCTATAGTCCCAGCTACTTCCGGGAGGCTGAGGCAGGAGAATGGCGTGAACCCGAGGCGGAGCCAGTGAACTGAGATCCGGCCACTGCACTCCAGCCTGGTGATGATGAGACTACCTCAAAAAAAAAAAAAAAAAAAAAAAAAAAGACCTAGAGGAAAAGTAAGAGAGGGCAGAATGTGTGGTGCCCTGGTGAGAGTGGTGGAGTGTAAGTGCCCTGAGCGAGGGCCTTTCAGGCTTTGGGAAACTGCAGTTCCTTCTGAGGAAGCTGATTCTAATGAAGCTGGGTGGGCCCAGGGCCAGATTCTCAAACAGTGAGAGAAAAGCCTGGAATGGAAAACTGCTCTGGGCAGTTCATTATGGTCGGTGAATGAACATAGACGAGTTTCCACCTGGGGCAGGAGTGGAAGGCATCCTGTGCTCTTATGCCAGCGCGGTTGAATACAGCCCGAGAGCTAGGTGATGGATACTCATCATCTGCAAGGGTTTCCTGGGAGGTAAGGGTGAATCTCTCAGGAAGGGAGGCCCAGAAGCCACTGGCAAGGTACTCTTCTTCTGCCTTAGTGGGAGAGCCGGAGCTGACTCTATTCAAATGGCATTCTAATTAGGTTGTCTCAAGTGTCATTTGGCCATTCCTAAGCATGGGCTAGATTTTGGGTGGTGATTATATGAATGAAAATAGTGGTTGAGATGGAAAAGCAGCTGAGAGCGAGGAAAAGAGTTGGTCCTGGACTCAAATTCAGGAAACGTTGAGCTGCATCCAGCTGAAGAAGACTCCTCCGCACACAAATTAAATAATAGATCATCTAGGAGGGAAATTCTACTGTGTTTTGTCTATGAAGCAACACTTTGGGCTGAGTTGGTATTCCCTGTACTATTGTGCTAGGTACTCTGAGGTTTCCTAGATGACAATAACAACAGCAACAACAAAATTTCCAGAGGAAACTGCGGTAGGATCTGAGTTCCAAATACTAACACAAATAACTGCCAAACATTAATGATCTAATACATGCCAGGCCCTGAGCCAAGTGCTTTACTTTCATTGCACACACTCCGACAGTCCTATAAGACTTTATCAAACCTGCTTCACAGATGAAGAACCTGATGCTCATGCAGCTTGATAATTTCCCCATAATTACATGGCTAATAAGCAACAGGGTTGGGACTGTATCCCTGCTAGATTAGGGTGGGCTCCAATCCAATACGACTGGTGTCCTTACAAGAAGAGGACATTAGGACACAGACACACACAGAGGAAAGACCATGTGAAGACACAGGAAGAGAATGGCCATCTACAAGTCAAGGAGAGAGGCCTCAGGACAACTCAACTCTGCCCACACCTTGAGATTGAACTTGTAGCCTCTGGGACTCGGAAAACACATTTCTGATGCTTAAGCTCCCCCAGTCTGTGGTACCTTGTGATGACAGCCAAAGCAAACAAATACACATGGTCTGAATTCATCTGAGTGTATATCATTCCTTCTCGTCCCAAACTGAAGCTGACTTTTGTCTTGCTATTTACTTCTCAGGAATCCATGTCTCTCAGGCAACCAAATGAAGGACCCTGTGGTCAAGCTACAAAAAGTACACCTAAAGAAGTGCTATGGACTGAAATGTGCTCCCCTCCAAAAGAAAAAAAAAAAAAAAAAAAGAAAGTGTATATATATATATATATATATATATATATATATATATGTATGTGTATATATATATGTTGAAGCTCTGAGTCCCAGTGTGATGGCCTGGAGATGGGGCCTTTGGGAGGTAATTAGGGTTAGATGAGGTCCTGAGAGCGTAGGCCCTCACGATTGGATTAATGTCTGTATTAGATCATTCTTGCACTGCCATAAAGAAATACCTGAGACTGGGTAATTTATTTTTAAAAAATAGGTTTAATTGGCTTGTGGTTTGCAGGATGTACAGGAACCATGGAAGTATCTGCTTCTCGAGAGGCCTTAGGGAGCTTTTACTTATGGCAATAGGCAAAGAAGGAGCAGGCACTTCACTTGGTGAAAGCAGGAGCAAGAGAGACGGGGGGCATTGCCACACACTATTATATGACCATATGTCGTGAGAAATCACTCACTATCATGAGCACAGTACCAAGGTGATGGCACTAAACTATTAATGAGAAATCTGTCCCCATGATCCAGTCACCTCCCAGCAGGCCCCACCTCCAACACTGCAGATTGCAATTCGGCATGAGATTTGGTGGGGACACTGATCCACACCGTATCTTGCTTATAGGAAGAAATGCTTGCACTTTTCTCCCTTTCTCTCTTTGCCATGTGGGGACTCACAGAGAAGGTAGGCATCTATAAGCCAGGAAGAGAACCCTCACAAGACACCCACCATACTGGCATTCTGAGTTTTGGCTTCCCAGCCTCCAGAACTCGGAGAAAATAAACGTCTGTTATGTAAGACCCTCAGTCTATAGCATTTTCTTACAGCAGCATGAAATAACTAAGACAAGAAGGAAGATGACGAGGAGAACCAACAGAATTCAGGGATTGTCTGTGGTTCCGTGAGAGCCAACTCTGTCCAGGTGCCAGCATTTCAGTGCATTCCCAGCAATTTCCCGAATTATAGCACCCTTCCACAATGGTCTTGCCCCATATGCCTGCCTGTCCGATTCTGGAATCTAGCTTGCTGCTAAGCTCTTCATGGTTGCATCCTTTAAAGGCTGTGCCCTACTTTCAGTGGAACAGCCAAGAGTCACCTGCCCTTCTCCTGACATAGAACAGTTCTACTTTCTGCAGAAGTCCCTGACTGTCCCTGTTCCTCACACTGGGGCCCCTCTAATAGCAAAAATACATTTGACTTTGAATAGCGACCTTTAGACATCTGATCATCCTGCTGCATGTCTTCAATACATTCTTAAAATGTTTTCCAAATGAGCTGGCGAGTAGCGTCTGATTTTGGCTTGTAACGTATCAGTTCCTGGGATACAACCCTGAAGTGAGAAAGTGTTTGAAACCATCCTATATTTACAGTAGGACTTTAACAAGCTGTCTCATTGGAAACTGGCCACAGAGCACATACACAGATGGTCAAAAGCCAAGGCCTCTTGTATTAGCTCAGGCTGCCATAACAAAGTTCCATAACAAAGTACCACTGGGTGGCTTAAAGAATAGATCGATGTTTCTCACATTTCTGGAGGCTAGGAAGTTTGAGATCAAGATACTAGCAGGTTTGATGCCTGGCGAGGGTCTCTTCCTGGCTTGTAGACAACTACCTTCTCTGTGTGTCTGCAAATGGCAGAAAGAGAGAATGCAAGTAAGCTCTCTGATGTCTCTTATAAGAGCAGTAATCCCAGCACGAAGGTCCCACCTTAATGACATAATCTAACTCTAATTACTTTCAAATACCTCATCTACAGATACATCACATTGAGTCTTGGGATTTCAACATATGAATTTTGGTGGGAGCAGGGACACAGTTCAGTTCATAACATCTCCTTCATAAGTGACAGATGAGGAAGGACTTTCTAAATCACTGTGGGGCAAATATCCAATGAAGCTGAATTCCTAAAACCCTAACGTTTTCCTAGGAGATAAAAAGTGGTGCCTTGGTAGGCATGTTAGCTGATTAAAAATGAAAAAAATCAAAACATTAAAAAATGAAAAAGAAAACTTTCTTGGCATTACTTCAGGTCCGCGGATCTGCCCCACAGGAAAGACACAGCTTTCTATATGTCTAATGGCATCTGAACAGATGTTCAGGTAACAGGAGGGTAGCAGAGACCCACAGGTTAAGGCTTCAACCATGAATTAAAAGAATGAGAAATTCTCAGCCCACTAAGGTTTCAGATATTATTGCAAATGATAGTGCAGAAAAGTGTTAGTAAGTGAAGATAGTTAGTATATCTAACTATACTAGTAAGTGAAGAAGTTACTATATCACACGAAGGGCTGAGGTTTACAGGATCCTTAGAAAACTACATGTGATCCTGTATTTGAAAGCATCTGTCATACAGTACACACTTAAAAAAGGTTGGAGAACTTAAAGAAAATCTGGCTTTCTCAGAAACTCCTCCCAGCAATGAAGAGGGCTTTTGTCATAGCAAATGATAACAGTTCCTTTTTGTTGAGCACCTACTATGTAACAGTTTATGGGAGAGACTATAGTGCTCATCCACATCTCATCTTCCTCTCCTTCCTGGATACATGGGAACAGTACAGTCCACTTGTAGTTAGGAAGGGTCATGTGACAACCCCTTACCACTGAAACATGAGTAGAAGCATTGTTTGTCACATCCAGACATCTGAGAACCAGTGTGCCATTTCCATGCTTTCTCCCTCCATCTGACAATAAACATGGCAGCCTCATGTTGAGATGGTGGAATCCCTAGGTGGAAGTTGCTGCCTGGATACCTGGGTCACAGGAGAGTGGAGAGGCCCTGTCAAACCACATCAGGACTCATGTGCACGTAAAATAAACTTGTGTTTTGTCAAGTCACTCAAATTCCATGGTTTGCCTATTGCATCAGCTAACAGTTACTTCAGTTACTTTAACTGACAAGTACACAGCTACTATTTTTGCTGTTAGGCTTATTTAGATATTTTAATTAAAAAGAAAATAGTGCCTATATTCTTGTTGCAAAAAAAAAAAAAAAAATCTAAAATACAGAGAATTCACAATTCTTCTCTGTATAAAGTTCCTCCACAATTCAGCCTGCACCTCAGAGGTCGCCACAATTAGCAATCTGCTGTGTACTATTTTATTTTATTTTATTTTATATTTTCATTTTTCTGCTTTAGTTTGATATTGAATGCATTTATTTCACAAATCTGTTCACTAAGTGCTATAAAAATGCTTGTATCACCTTTTGTCTTTGTATAAATTAATTCAACAATAATTTCAGTCAAAATTAGTAGTCACAAGAATTTTTCCCCTTTATACAGGGTGCATATCCAGGGGGCCTTCAAAAAGCTCATGAAAAAAATTGAATTAAAAGATAAAAATAAAAGATATGAACTAATTTCTGATCATAAACTATACCAAGTTCAAGACATTCTGTAAGTGATGATACCAGATATTTAGTCCATTCCTAAAGAACTGAGAGTCCTGGGAATTTAACCATATCAATGCAGTCCTTTCACATTGTTAACTGAAGACAACTGAGTGTCCTTTGAAACCTTCTCAAGATTTGGACTGTGGGCTTTTGCGTTAATGCTGAAATGAGTTAAGACTTTGGGGGACTGTTGGCAAGGCAGGAGTGGTTTTGAAAGGTAAAGATGTGAAATTTGGGAGGAACCACAGGTGGAATGATATTGTTTGGCTCTGTGTCCCCACACAAATCTCATCTTGTAACTCCCAATATTCCCACATGTTGTGGGAGGGACCCAGTGGGAGATAATTGAATCCTGGGGTTGGGTCTTTCCCATGCTGTTCTGGTGATAGTGAATAAGTCTCAAAAGATCTGATGGTTTTAAAAACAGGAGTTTCCCTGCACAAGCTCTCTCTCTCTTTGTCTGCTGCCATCCATGTAAGATGTGACTTGCGCCTCCTTGCCTTCCGCCATGATTGTGAGGCCTACCCAGCCACGTGGAACTGCAAGTCCAATAAACATCTTTCCTTTGTAACATTCCCAGTCTCAGGCATGCTTTATCAGCTGTGTGAGAAGCAATAAATACAGAGGGGTTCCCTACTTCATTTCAAGGTTTATAAAGTAACAATAATCAGTATAGTGTGGAATTGTCATAAGATTAGAAACACACAAAAGAAGAGAATAAAGTCCAGGAATGGATCCACATGTATATGCATATACATAAAAGCCAAGTATTGATAAAGACACAAATGAAGATTAGAGGAGAGAAATGATAGTGTATTCAACTGGCTCGAGATCAATTGGATATCCATATGCAAACCTGAATTTCAATCCATAATTGCTTTCTATCTATCTGTCTGTCTATCTATCTACCTACCTACCTATCTATCTATGTGAAAAGGGAGAGAAAGAACGAAAGATAAAGATATCGTAAAGAATTATCTCATGCGATTATGAGGTCCGGTATATCCCAAATCGGTGAGGCAGGCCAGCAGGCTAGAAACTCACACAACATTTTAATGTTAGTCTTGTGGTAGAATTCTTTTCCAGGAAACCTTGGTCTTTTCTCCTAACACCCTCAACTAACTGGATGAGGCCCATCCACATTATGGAGGTTAAACTGATTTACTTAAAATCAACTGATTGTAAACGTTAATCACAACTACAAAATACCTTCACAACAATATCTAGACTACTGTTTGACCACACAGCTGAGCACTATAGCCTAGACAAGTTGACGCATAATACTAATCATTGCACATATCTTACACCATACAAAAATGTAACTCAAAATGTACCACAGACTTTAAATATCAAATTTACACTTTTTTTTCTAGGACAAAACAAAAAAAAATTGTGTTACCTGAGGTTAAGTGTTAGTCAGCTCAGGCTGCCATAACAAAACGCCATAGACTGAGTAGCTGAAACAACAGAAATTTATTTATTTTTTCCACAGTTTTAAAGTATGGAAGTCCCAGATCAAGAAGTGGTGGGGTTAGTTTCTGGTGATGGCCTTATTCCTGGCTTGTAGATGGCCCTTTCTCAATATGTCCGTTCTTGGCCTTTCCTCTGTGCATGTGCAGAGAGAAAGAGAAACAGAGAGAGAGAGAGCTAGTGCAGGCACAAAAGTAATTTCTTCTCTCTCTTCTAACTTCTTAGTAACCACACTAATCCTATGGGATCCACGCCCCACTCTTATGACCTCTTTTAACATTAATTACTTCCCTAGAGGCCTCATCTCCAAATATAGACACCCTGGGACTGAGGGCTTCACAATATGAATTTAGTGGAGGACATAAGCATTAGCAAAGAATGGACATGTAGATTAATAAAACAGAATAGAGCTCAGAAATAGACCTGCACACGTATAGTCAGATGATTCACAACAAAGGCAATAATGGTGAAAGTACAGTTTTTCCAACAAAAGGTGCCTGAAAAATTAGACATCTATACACAAATTATAATAACCTAGACACATCCTTACATATTCCACGAAAATTAACTCAAAATACATCATACACCTAATGCAAAATGCAAAAACTATACAACCCTCTATAAGAAAACATAGGAGAAAATTCACATAACTTTGAGTTCAGTGGTGAGTTTTTAAATTCAACACCAAAAGCATGATCAATGAAAGAAAAATTTGCCAAGTTGACTTTATTAAAATAAACATCATGTGCTCTTCAAAAGACAATGTTAAGAAAATGAAAGCAGAAGCCACAGACTAGCAGAAAACATCTGTGGTACATATATGTGGTAAAGAACATGTCTCTACAACATACACAAATTCTTAAAGCGCAATGATAGAAAAATATGAAAACAGTCAAAGATCTGAACACACGCTACACAAAAGAAGATACACACATGGCAAATAAGCATAATAAAAGTACTGAGCATCCTTTCTCATTAGATAATTGTGTACTAAAATGAGATACCACTACACACCTATTAGAATGTCCAAAATCCATAAAAAAGCAAAACAAAGAAAACAAAACCAAGACCAATTGCCAGTGAAGGTATGGAGCAACAGAAACTCTCATTCATTGCTGGTCGAAACGCAACACGATACAGTCATTTTGAAAGATAATTTGGCGTTTTCTTAAAAAGCTGAACATAGACTTAGCATAAGATTCAGCAGTCATAATCAATTTACCCAATTGATTTGAAAAATTAGTCTACATAAAAAGTTGTATATGAATGTATACAAAAGCTCATTTCATAATCACCAAAAATAGAAGCATCCAAAATGTATTTCGTTTGGTGGATATATATATATATATATATATATACACACAACCAGGCAATGATACTACTACTCCTCAATGAAAAGGAATAAGTTATAAGCCACACAAAGTTATACATGACTCTTCAGTTCATTATGTTAGGTGAAAGAAACCAGTCTAAAAAGGCTACATAGTATAAGATTCTATTCATATGACATTCTGGAAAAGGCAAAATTATAAAGATGAAAAACCTGTCAGTGGTAGCCAAGGGGTTGTCTGACAAGCACAAGGGATTTATCAGGGCAGTCAAACTAGTATGGTAATACTGTAATGGCTGATGCATGCTTGCTTTCATCTGAGTATTTGTGTTCCCACAAAATTCATGTGCTGAAATACCAAGGTGATGGTAGTAGGTAGAAGGTGGGATATTTGGAGAATGACTCGATCATTAGAGCAGAGTCCTCATGAATGGGATTAATGTTTTTATAAAATACACCCCACAGAGATCCCTTGCCCCTTCTTCCATGTGAGGACATAGGGAAAAGGCTGCTGCTGTCTATGAACTAGGGAGCAGGTCTCCACCAGACATGAAATCTGCCAGCACCTTGATCTTGGACTTCCCAACCTCCAGAATGTGAGAAATAAAGTTGTGTTGTTTATAAGCCACCCAGTCGACACTATTTCTGTTATGGAAGCCCAAATGGACTAAGACAATGGCACGAGGCATTTGTCAAAACCTATAGATCTTTAAAGCACAAAGAGTGAAGCTTAATGTACATGAATTTTAAAAGTAACTTAAGAAGTTGGAGAACCATGGGACAGAATGTAGAATGTTCCACACACACACAAACCTACCTACCTGTATTACAGATGTATGAAACCACCACAGTGAAGCAAGTAGGGGGAAAGTTACCATATTTGGGTACTCCATCAAAGAAATATATTTTTTATAACGTATAAGTCCGCCAGATAAGCGTGTAAAATAGTTGAACATCTGATAATCATTTATATAATTTTTCAGTTATGTAAACTATTGGGATTTTGTTTAATAGAACGTCCTTATCTTTTAAACATGCATATAGAATTATTTAGAGATGAAATGGTATAATGCCTTAGATTTGCTCCATGTTATTCCACAAGCTGATATGCAGGTAGGCGAGTGTCTAGCTGGAACCAGATTTGCTGTGTATTTCAAGTTGTTCACGCTGGGTATCAAGTATACTGGGTTCATTATATTAATTTCTATTACTCTGTATGTGTGAAGGTTTTCCCTAATACAATGTTTTTTATCATAAATATGCCATTAAAAGTGAAATCCTAAATGAAACTGACCACTTTGTAGAAATAAAATCAATCAGTGACCAAACTGATCCAAAAAGAAAACATCATTTAAACTATAAAAACTGAAACTGTACAACATTCAAAGCTCAAGCTACCCTTAAACATTCCAGGTTAGGCAGCTTTGGAGGGCAATTCTACCAAATGATCAGGGAAAACTAACCAACATGTTATCTCATCTCTTCTAGAACATACAAAATATTGACAATTGTTCAATTCATTCTCCCAGACTAGCGCTCCTGGATTCAAAAACCAGACGAGGACCACATCCCACCCCTTATGGGAAAAAAAAAACCACATTAAGTAAGCTCCCTTACATAGCAGTATATATCCTACGTAAATTACTAGCATATTAAATGAGTAAACAGGCTCTGCCCAAGGAAATACCATATGGTTTAACATTAGAAAAAAAACCTCTTTCACTGTAATTCCTTACATACAAAATGGAGGAGAAAAAAATTTGATCATGTCAATGGGTACAGAAAAAGTTTTTTAAAGAAATTTAATATGAATTCATCATAACAAAAAAAAGTATTTAACCTATATTCAAAGAGAACTTCCATTTCCTAAAATCAACAGCAAACATACTTAAATGTGAAACGTTCGAAGAATTATCAATCAAGTCAGGAACGAGAAGTAGATGTAGACTATTATCTCTACGTTTGAAATCAGGATTGAGACACAAAGAGCTATAAGTATTAAAATGAGTAACTGATATGAATACTGGAAAAACATGTAATGTTTAGTGATAATACCATTGTTGAACTTGAAAATTCAAAGGAAAAGGTGTGTGGAAAATTCAAGTGCATCGGCCTTCAGAATGAGATGCACAACAGATTACTATAGCAAAATCAAAATCTTCATCTCACAAAAGCAATAACTAACTAGAACAATTAATAGACAATTTGCCATTTGCAATAGCAACAAAATCCAAGAATTACCTGAAAAGAAGTCTAATGAAAATGTATAAGTCTTTATAGAGACAACTATCAAAGTATACGGACATATTCAGGTAAAAAGAGACTGGAATACATAGAGGAATATAACATACTCATTAATGGGGAACACAACAGTGTAAAAGTGTAAACTCAGCTTAAATTATTTACAATTTAGTGCCTTACCTGTAGCCGCCAACATTACAACAAATTTGGGCTGCTGTGTTCTGCTTCCCAAATCAAACCTGGAAAATTACAGAATGGAAACGGAAAGTTAAAAAACAGTATCAGCAACAAAATCTACGTAACAAAACAGAGAAAGCCCATGGTGAGACTGAAGACTGTGTTGAGCTGGTACTTGTGTTTGACACTTGCAGTGCCAGTTGGAGGGGGTTAGCAGCAGGGATGTTGGGTAGGTTTGTAGCCTGCCTAGACGGCAGATGACAGAATGGGTGGAATAAAAGTTTTAAAATTTCCACTTCACTTCATTGCACAATCTGAGGCAGCCCCTGAAAGCACAATGCCAAGAGCCCCGGGAAACAGCAGGACACCAGGAAAATTGGGTTGGTTAAGGCAGTATGGCTCCAGAGTTCTGCTAACAACAACCTGAAACCAACACTGTGGGAGAGGAATTAAGTTTTTAAAAAAATTATTTCAACAGAACACAAAGACTGAAATAGAATAGGATATCAGAGTGAATTATGCATACTAAGGGTAGGTGATAGTTCATAGAAATAAATAAATATATATGTATATATATATATTGCTACCTACATATATACTTGTAAGATATGTAAACCCTATTTCTTTGATTCAGAGAATAAATCATTTGGTACCAAAAGTTTGCCAAGTGTAGCTCTGGCTGGGGAGGAGCCCCCGTGGGAAGGTGTGCGTCTTCTCCCAGAGGTCACTACAACCGCAGGGGCTGCCGCCCTGCAGGGAGCACCTGACCTGGGACCCGCAGCCATTCTCTACAAGGGGTGCAGCTATGCAAATGCTCAGAGGTGACAGAAACAGAGCATCTCCTGCCCATCACTTCATCCAACAGCCAGGGGTGAGGAAAAGGACCCTCCTGAGTGAAGACAGAGGGTCCACAGCCCCCTCCACCTCGCCACATAGAGGGACCACAGAATCCAGCTCAGCCCCTCTTGTCAGCCCTGGTAAACGCAGGCATTCATGTCACCCCGACCACACCCCTCCCCCCAATGCCACTTTGGGGGGACTCAGAGTCAGAGACTTGGTCTGAGGGGAGCAGACACAATCGGCAGAGGATGGCCGTCCAGGCTCGGCCAGGTATTCAAGTCAGGACCCTGAGGGATGACCAAAGGCCCCTCCCACCCCCAACTCCCCCGACCCCACCAGGATCTACAGCCTCAGGATCCCTATCCCAATCTCTACCCCTTCCCCCATCACCATCTTCATGCTCATCCCCATCCCCATCCAGATCCCCATCCAGGCCGAATCCAGTTCCACCCCTGCTGTGAACCCAGGGAAGTACGGTTGCCCGGATGTGACGCCACTGACTGCGCATTGGCGGTCAGATGGCCGCGAGACTCTCGCCCTGAGCAACGGCCTGATGTCGGCGGAGGGAAGCACGCCCAGGCTTGGTGAGGAGGCAAAGTGAGACGCTGAGGGAGGACTGAGGCGGGTCTCATCCCAGACAGAGGGCCCCAAATAATCCAGCACTGCCTCTACTGCCCGGCCTGGACCACTCTGCAGGGGAAGACTTCCAGGCTGGGTCGCCACCTCCTTACCCTGCCCACCCCCACCGGTATAGCCACAGGGAACTCTGGAGACAGAGCTTAATGTGGCCAGGGCAGGGCTGGTGAGAAGAGGTCAGGGCCCACGCTGTGCCAGGAATCAAGGTCAGGACCCCAAGAGGCGACTGAGGGCAACCTAACCACCACCCCCACCGCCATTCCCATCCCCCAACACCAACCCCACCCCCATCCCCCATTCCCCATTCCCATCCCCACCCCCACCCACATCCTGGCAGAATACGGGCTTTGCGCCTGGTATCAACTCAGGGAAGCGCTGGGAATGGCAGCCAGGCACGTGAGTCCTGAGGTTCACATCTACGGCTAAGGGAGGGAACGGGTTCGGTATCATCAATACCGTCTTTAGGAAGTAGCAAAAGGGCCCAGGCCCTCCTGGAAGATAATGGAGTCCTGAGGGGACCCAGCATGCCAGGACAGGGGGCCCACGCTACCCCTGTCTCAAACTGAGGCACCTTTTCATTAGGCCACGGGAATCCTAGGGATGCAGACCCACTTCAGCAGGGGGTTGGGGCCCAGCCCTGCGAGGAGTCAAGGGGAGGAAGAAGAGGGAGGACTGAGGGGACCTTGCAGTCCAGATCAGTGGGAACCTTGGTCTGGGGGATGCTGGGCACAGTGGCCGAATGTGCCCCGTGCTCGTTGCGCCTTCAGAGTGACAGAGGGTTGAGGGCTGTGGCCTGGAGAGTGGGACTTCAGGTCAGCAGAGGTAGGAATCCCAGGATGTGCAGGACCCAAGATGTACCCCCAAGGCGCCCCCATCTGGTCGACAGATGCAGAGGTCTTAGGATCTGCAAAGCGTCCAGGTGAGAAGCCTGAGGGAGGATTGAGGGTACCCCTGGGACAGAATGCGGACTGGGGGTCCCATAAAAATCTGCCCTGCTCCTGCTGTTAACTCAGAGAGCCTGGGCAGGGCTGCCAGCTGAGGTCCCTCCATTATCCTAGGATCATTGATGTCAGGAAAGGGGAGGCCTTGGTCTGAGGGGGTTGCACTCAGGTAAGTAGAGGGAGGCTCTCAGACCCTGCCAGGAGTGGAGGTGAGGCAGTGTCCTCAGGTCAGAGTAGAGGGGGCTGAGATAGTGCCAATAGTGAAGGTTTGCCTTGAATTCACACCAAGGGCCACACCCGCCCGAGAACACACAGGACTCCAGAGCGCCTAACCTCACCCTCAATACTTTCAGTTCTGCAACCCTAGCATGCACTGGCTGGCTGTACCCCTGAGGAGCCTTCACTTTCTCCTTCAGGTTCTGGAGGGGACAGGCTGACAAGGAGGACCAGAGGCCCTGAGTGAGCACGGAAGGAGAAGATCTGTGGGCAAACCTTTGTTAGGTCTCTAAGGTTCAGTTCAGTTCTCACAGGCCGGGAGGGCTCTCTCACCGCTTCCTTCCTCTCCCCAGGCTCAGGGGTTTCCATTGCCCAGCTCCTCTTCTGCCCACATTCCCGCCTGCTGCCCTGACCAGAGTAAACATGTCTTGAGCAGAGGGAGTCAGCACTGCAAGCCTGAAGAAGGCCTTGGTGTCTAGAGGAGAGGCCCTGGCTTGGTGGGGTGCACAGTTCTCAGCACTGAGGAGCAGACTGCCTCTCCTCTTCTACTGTAGGAAGTCACCCTGGAGTAGGTGCCGCTGCTGAGTCACCGTCCTCCCCAGAGTCCTCAGGAGCCTCCACCTCCCACTACCATCAACTACACTCTGGAGCCAATCTGATGAGGACTCCAGCAGCCAAGAAGATGAGGAGGGGCCGCCACCTCTGACCTGGAGTCCGGCTTCCAGGCAGCACTCAGTAGGAAGGCGGCTGAGTTGGTTCATTTTCTGCTCCCTCAAGTATCGGCCAGGAGCCAGTCACAAGCATGGAAATGCTGGAGAGTGTCATGAGAAATTGCCAGTACTTCTTTTTCCTGTGATCTTCAGCAAAGCATCTGGATCTCTGCAGCTGGTCTTTGGCATCGAGCTGATGTAGCGGACCCAGCTCGCCACTTGCAGAGCCTGCCACCTGCTCAGCCTCTCCACATGGCCTGCTGGGCGGCAATCAGATCATGCCCGCTGGGCAGGCCTCCCGGATAATCGTCCTGGCTGGCACTGCAAAGAGGGCTTACCGCGCCTGAGGAGAAAAATCTGGGAGGAGCTGAGGTTGGAGGCAAGCTTGATGGGAGGGAGTGACAGTGTCTTCGCGATCCCAGGAAGCTGCTCACTCCAGATTGCAGGAAAACCACTTCCTGGAGTAGGCAGGACTGCAGGCGCTTGCAGTGATCCCATGCTACGAGTTCCTGTGGGTCCAAGGGCCCTCGTTGAAACCAGCTATGTGAAAGTCCTGTACCATATGCTAAAAATCAGGTGGGAGACCCCTCACTTTTCCTATCCACCTCCATGAATGGGCTTTGAGAGAGGGGAAGAGTGAGTTGGAGCACGTGACAGCCAGGGCCAGTGGGAGGGGTCGGGCCAGTGCACCTTCCAGGGCCCCATCCGTTAGTTTCCACTGCCTTGTGTGACATGAGGCCCATTTTTCACTCTTTGAAGAGAGCAGTCAGCATTCTCAGTTTTGGGTTTCTGTTCTATTGGATGACTTGGAGATTTATCTTTGTTTCCTGTTGGAATTGCTCAAATGTTCCTTTTAACAGGTGGTTGAATGAACTTCAGCATCCACGTTTGTGAATGACAGTAGTCACACATAGTGCTGTTTATATAGTTTAGGAGTAAGAGTCTTGTTTTTTATTCAGATTGGGAAATCCATTCCATTTTGTGAATTGTGACATAATTACAGCAGTGAAAAAGTATTTGCTTAAAATTGTGAGCGAATTAGCAATAACATACAAGGGATAAAGAACTCAAGACATTAAAAGATAGTTAATTCTTGCCTTATACCTCAGTCTATTCTGTAAAATTAAATAAATATGCATACCTGGATTTCCTTGGCTTCTTTGAGAATGCAAGGGAAATTAAATCTGAATAAATAATTCTTTCTGTTCCCTGGCTCATTTCTTTTCCATTCATGCAGCATCTGCTCTGTGGAAGGCCCTGGGTTAGTAGTGGAGATGCTAAGGTAAGCCACACTTACGTCTACCCATAGGGTTGTAGAGTCTAGGAGCTGCAGTCATATAATTAAGGTGGCGAGAAGTCCTGTAAGATGTAGAGGAAATGTAAGAGAGGGATGAGGGTGTGGGGCTCCAGGTGAGAGTGGTGGAGTGTAAATGCCCTGAGCTGGGGCTTTTGGGGCTTTGATAAACTGCAGTTCCTTCTGAAGGAGCTGACTCTAATGAAGCTGGGTGGGTGCAGGGCCAGATTCTCAGAGAGTGAGAGAAAAGCCTGGAATGGAAAGCAACTCTGAGTGGTTTATTTCGGATCGCGGATGAAGAGAGAGGAGTCTCCACCTGGGGCAGGAATGGAAGGTGTCCTGTGCTTTTGTCCCACTGCTATTGAACACAACCGAAGATCTAGGTGATGGACACCCATCATCTGCATGGGTTTCCTGAGCAATCAGGCTGAATTTCCCGGGAAGGGTGGCCCAGAAGCCACTGGCCAGGTGCTTTTCTGCCAGGCAGGGAGAACCAGAGCTGACTCCATTAAAAAGGCATTCTGACTAGCTAATCTCAAGTGTGAATTGACTAACTGTAAGCACGGGCTAGATTTTGGATGGTAACAAAATACATGAAAATAGTGGATTGGGTGGAAGGCAGCTGGGAGAGAGGGAAGGAGTTGGTCTTTGACTCAGATTCTGGAAGTTTTGAGAAGAAGGATATATTAACACGTACAGTGGGTTAAAGTGAAAGGGTGAACATAGTTTAACATCTAAAATATTTCTAAAATTGTATTACAAAAATGCTGTACCAATTCAAA